>NW_016166854.1:917-15801 GCF_001687245.7 Rhagoletis zephyria | reverse complement strand
ATAACGGGTGATTTTTTTGAGGTTAGGATTTTTATGCATTAGTATTTGACAGATCACGTGGGATTTCAGACATGGTGTCAAAGAGAAAGATGCTCAGTATGCTTTGACATAGGGGTATTCTCTGAGTCTTGCAAAGCCCTTGCATGGTGCACAGATTGCACGGATTGCACGGTTAAAACCGGTTTTCGTATGGGACAGCTTTGCAAACCGTGCAATCCGTGCACCGTGCAAGGGCTTTGCAAGACTCAGAGAATACCCCTATTGTACCATGATTAGACGGTATCACAAAGACTAGGTTCACACAGAGAAATTCTTTTGTACACAACTGTTGTCAGCTGTGAACGGCCAACTAAAATTATTCAGACGAACGAGAGCACAAAGCGGGTTTTTCAACAAATTATAACAAAATATTACAACTTTTGCTGAAAGGTAAATAACGGCTCTGTGTACATTTTTAGTGCATAATTTTAAAAATGCCAAATTTTTGGTTGTGTCACTTTTGAAGATCGTGTGCGTTATGTAAATCCCGAAAATATTTACTGTAATTACATAAGCACATTAGACTGGTTAGAAAATCGACTGTCTTCTGTTTTCTTTTTTTTTCAAAATCCCCTATAATATATATTTGGGAAACTAAAAAAAACACGCCTGTCAAAAGCGCAGCCCTTAAAATTAAAATGCTGAAGTTGCTTATCGCGAATTTCTATTTTCCATATTAATAACACAGGAAAAAATTGTTTCAACTTTGAAATTTTATAACTCGTTTTTCCTGCATCGTTCATACCGATATGTATTTTTTGTCTGTATACGTAAATATATATATATATATGTATGTACATCCTATGTGGGTATTATTTCAACCCGTATTTGTCATACGAACAAAAAATATCGGCGCTTTTGTCACCATCGGTGTAATTAACATAATAAAAAAGCGGTGAAAAAGCGGCTCAAGGGTGATAAAGGCGTGGATTAACACACGTGGAAATACATATACAAACAATATATGTACATAAGTCCAAATGTATGTACAAAACACATCTAACGGTAGCAGCTGTCCTGGACCTACTTTCATACATACATACATACGTACCTAGCCACAAAACTATTCTTTGTGATAAATTTTACAAGAATACTGCAAACAACAAAATAGACGAGCGAGTTACTAAGGGCAGAGATGCCAAGTTGCAAAATTGGAAAGCAAGTTGAGGCTATGCTTTAGAAGAAATATCCTTATCCGGCAGGTTCGGCAAATTTACTTCCGAGTGAATTTGAGTCAAGTTCGCTTTGAATTCAAATTGGTTGAAATTCACTCGGAAGTGAATTGCATAACCTGCCCGGACCACTCAATTATGTCCATTTATCTACCAAAGAAACGAATTTCGTCGGTTACTTCGAAAAAATAAACTATATTTTTATTGAAAGATCCTACATGATCATAATGCTTGTGAATTATATGTAGATGGACGTAGCCAGAATGAAATTTAGGGGGCCTCGAAATTATTGAGTTAACATTTCAGGGTACTATTTATATACATATATATATAGGGAAAATTTACCTTTCGCCTACCTGGCTACACACATGGAAAAAGTATATGTACACTGCATTTAGAATGCAAATGCTCGTGCGGAAAGTGTACGTATTTAGCTGTTGTCAGGTAAACTCTTCTGAACAATGCTCAGGATACTTAAGCTGAATTTTCAAGGTCACTTCGGGTATACTTATGATTTAGTCTTAATTTATTATGGAAAATAAATGGTTAGCAAGCTGTACACACAATTTTTTGCATATTTTATTGTTTAGTAGTAGAACCCTATACAAATTTTAAGTATCGTTTGAATATTTTTCGCTTATAAACGCTTGGCATCTCTACCGCTATATTGCATTGGGTTGGCAGACGCGCAAAGTACCAACAGCCTTCTCTGTAGAACGCAGTGCTCTTGCTTTGTGACTGACTGAATTCTATGTGTGTACATACATATTTAAGTATGTAGTTCTTAGGCAGAATAAGGTAAAAAGCTGTGTCACAAAAAATATGAATGATAGCTAAAGCTTAGTATCTTAAGGAAATGGCCGAGAAAATATTGTCATTATTTGGTTTGTGTGTCCAAGGAATTTTGACTTCTGATATCAGGAAATAATGGACCGAGTATATATTTCTGTTGCCTTGTGGTCTTTTTTTCACATATTTAAAACTTCAAAGCCCGTAGTAGAAAGCGTAGAAAATTTCTTAGAACTCCATAATGCCTTAAGGAATTTTGACACAAGAAAACTTCTTCGCCATTTCTTCAGCTCTTTTTATATGGACTTTTTCCTTTTCTTGAGAGCTAGGCACTAAAGTAATACGAAGTCTAACAAGAAATAATTTAGATGCGATTTACATTTAAATTTAGCTACCGCTATATTGTGTTCACACATATTTTTGAAATAGGGCCAAAAGTCAAAGCTGAACACTCATCAGGGTTGCATAGAAATTTTAACTCGATTTACATTCGAGCGTCGATTACAAATTTGATACAATACCGGTATATCGGGTATATTGAAAAGGTCCACTAGGCAATTTGCGTATACCAATGAAATACGGAGTCATACTATTCGACTAACTTACAATCTCTATATACATACTTCGGTTATAGAAAACTGATACAGACCCGAATGAAAAATTCACTCCTTCGTTTCTTTATACCTAACTTAATCTAACCTGTATACTTCTTCTATATACAATGTGTCTGGAAACGTATTCAACTTAATTTCGTGTAATATTTCTCCCATATACGCACTCTATACACTTTACGACGACGTCAATTTGAACCTAAATCGATTCCTCTCCCTAAGATTTAATTGAGTGAAGTCGGCTAATTGCTCGATTAACTGTCTGGCTGAACTTTGTATTAATCGATTATCTGCATCAACATTTCTTCATATACTATATATATGAGAAGTACTTTATCCAGCGTAAGACACTCTCCGACAGGCAGGAGTGGAAGGCATAGGATTTTATCGATTGGCATATATGTATATGTACAAACAAAAATAAAAAAAAATTACAAATATCTATGCTCCGGTGAAGAGATCCTTAGATTCGACACCCCTAGGTGGCGAAATGCACTGAAAGGACCAAGGCCAGAAATACCTGTCTACATTTGAATGGCGTAATTTTGCAAAATATATATAAATTTGGCGAAGTTGTTAGGAATCGGTCCAGTCGTGCTGTTGTAGTGTCAAATAAGAATACAAATCTATAGCGGTTCGGTTTTTGTTAGTATGTATTAGATTATTAATTAAAATTAATCGTAGAAAATGAACTGATTAATAAATAATTTTTTATTGAAATCGAAAATAAATGAAACCCGTTTAATGAGTTATAAAACCTGCCTGTTTTATTAAAGGATACATTACACCATGTCCAATTTTAGGATCCACATTTGACTAATATGGTAACGTATTATTCCCGTGAGTCAATCGGTGCAGTGTTTGAGGGCGGTTCCTTATAAGTTTTTCCAGCTTTGCACCATTCACTGTAAGTCTTTTTGACCATTTCCCTTAATCATTTCAAAAGGCTAAACAGATTCCTGCAAAAAAAAATATTTCTCGAAGAAGTCGTGTTATGTTTCCGATTATTTTGAAAAGTAATCAGTTAATCATTCAATTAATCGAAAGGATAATTTAGACCCAATTAAATCGTTAACCGAAAGAAAAAAACCCGATTATAAACGGTTTTTCGACTAATCGTGCCATCACTAGATTTTGTGAATCCTATGAACACGCTTTTACTGAATTCGAATAGCTTCGAATGTATATTTTCGAGTTAAATTCATACGATTGCAGCTATTCTATGCTGTGGTTTTATCAGTGTGTTCACAAGAATCGATTGATGCAGCAATAAATAGCCCGATTGATTCTACAAAATGAGCGTTTGAACTTTATGTACTTACGTATGTTATGTACATAAGTGTCCGGCTTATCACTATCTAGAGGTTATTAACTCTGCTTAAGCACACAGTTAGACAGCACAGCAATTTGACTTTTCTGGCCAAAGTAAGCATGCAAAAAATACATGTACACATGCACAGAGTGTGAAGTATGTATTCGTACAAACCGAATTTGTTGCAGTTCGATTTTTTCCGAGTTTCGAACATTGCCCAACCATTTGATTCGAAATTTAATGGTGCAAATTCGATTTGATTCGAAATTTAAAAATTTGTTTACTGAAAATTTAAAATTTTGTTCGTAAGAATGATAACTCAAATCGAAAAAGAGATCTTTTTAGCATCACAACCAAAAGCAAAACAAACAAGTATATTTTTCTCAAAATAAAATATCAGAAAAAAATTCCAAATATTATCAAATGTATCATGTATTTTTTTAGTACATATCAATTAAAAAATATAACAAAATATATATTGAAATTCTTTTTTGGGATATTTTATTTTTCTTGCTTTACAAAAATAAAAGAAATTTGTACATACATACGTACATACTTCACGTTACATATATACATAACAACACGTTAAACGAATAAAAGGTTTGTTTTTTAAACGTCTTATATTTTATCGAGCCACATTTTTGGTTTGTCCATAGTTACACGGATGGTACTTATGTATAAAATTTCACTTCATAGATTCAAGAATTAAAACAAATGTACAATTCATCATTGCTACACACTGGTCCAGACGAAGATAAATCTGTGCTGTGTTCCGGGACATACCGACAGCATGGATAATATAATACGAAACTCTTTTCTCGTGAGAGCGCTATCAAAAGGTGAATTTTTCATAACATCTTCCAGAAGTGCCACTGCTACGAAATACATGTATGGGCATTTATTAAGAAATTGTAGGAGATTTTCTTTTATTAAGTAAAGTACTCAAAAGTCAAAAAATTTAAATACCTCCTTTATGCTTGCGTGTTATAAAATTCTTAAATAACGAGTAAAATTATTTTTACTTATAAACACTGCACTTCCGCTTGATTTATACCTGCATGTAAAGTAAATCGCCTGATTTCAAAGCGCTGCATTTTAAACTTGACAAGTGGTAGCTGTTCATCGCCCCCTGAACTTTCTGTGCTGCCAAGTCGTAAAACGAGTTTAGGGGCATTCTCAGAAGCGAAATGAGAGAGTTTTGTATCATATTATCCATGTCGAAAGGTTGGCCAAAGAAGGTGCTCGGTCGGAAATTATGCCGATAGAAGTACAGCCTATTTCCCTCCAAGCGACAACAAAGGAATAAATTGCTTGAATTTATCAGTTTATCCGCATTATTTCATTACCGCACCATGGTATATAATTGCATAAAATTGTTTATTACTTAACTTATATGGCTACATAGTTACGTTTTATGTGTTCGTAGCAAAAGCTACCACGTGGCAACCTTTAAGGGTTAAATTTTGCTGAAATTTATACATTTATCCACCAAAGTCGTTTGATAAAGTGATACACTTTGGTTAAATAGATTTCCATACAAAGTTTGACAGTTCATTTATCAAAATGATAAATTTATCAAGTTTATCACTTTTGATGAACACCCCTTATGAGTTGTACGAAAATGTGTTTTGAATACTGTACGTACGTTTTGGCATACGAGTACACTCCATTTTGTTGTTGCATATTTTACGACTACCAAAGGAAGAAAGCCGAACTACCAACTTAAGAAGAAAGCATCTACCACAATTATATGCCAAAAGTGTGTAAGATTGTTTGTGTTTACCTGAGCAGTTTCGCGAAATTCTTCTTATACACTCGTACGCCTTTGTTATTCTCTCGCCCGCTCAACCCCTCTACATTAACCCGACCGAATGTGTGTGTCTCAACCAGTGTTGCCAATAATTTATTTGCCATCCCGCCAGATTTATAAATAAAAATCTAAATGCTAAAGCATTTAAATTCTGTAAACTTTTGCAAAAACCTAAATTCTTTAATAATTTGTCAGTTCAATTTTATTTGGTAAAATAAGAGATTATATAGGAGAAGATTTGAATAGGGCACGACCTTACGACCCATCTGTTTAATGGATGAAATCTATTTTGTAGGAAATTGAACGTATTCGTAAATATTTCGGGAGTGCGTTGTCTGATAAAATCCTGGCCAGGATATTTTTTATTAAATATTCAAAAATTGTTTTTTTTTTTTAATTATGCACTCATTGGTTTAATAAACATATTATACAAAAATCGGAAACATAAAACGTATATAATGTGTTAAAACACCCGAGCGCACTTGTGCACAGGGTATTATAACTTTGTTCGCATAACGGTTGTTTGTAACAGCCTAAAGAAATCGAGATAGATATAGACAAATGTATACATAAATGATCAGAAAGAAAAGTCGATTAAGCCATGTCTGAGCAGAATATTAGATTATTATAAATTTTTGTATTTTGGGCGTGGTTCCGCCCACTTATGACAAAAAATGTGTATTTCGGTAACCAATTTATCAATTTCTACCAAACTCGGAGTATTTAATAACCTTGGTACGGAAAAGCAATTCGTTGAAAATTATTCAAATGAAAATATTTCAATAACTGAGGACGTTCATATACTCCAAGTTAATACTAGCAACAATAAATAAGACTTATAGACTTTTAGGTAGTTTAAAGAAAGTTGGAATGACGATAGTTGATACCTGCGCCGATTATATAAGATTGAGTTCGCCCGAACTTATACTTTTTTACTTGTTGCTTGTAGGTTTTTGGCATTGCAAAAGTGTTGTTGAAAACGGGAAAAGATTTAAACGTCAAACAATTATGGATGTAAGTAACGTTTCAGTATCTTATCGATTTTTTGCATTGCAAAATATAAATGTAATACTGTGTTTACACACGGCAATTTTAGACGCAACTTTTAGTGGAAAGTGGTGTAAACTGCCTCTAAACTAACTGCTTTCAACGAAGTTGTAAACACCCAATAAAGAATTGCGGCCATTATGAATAAAATCGATAAAAACTAGCTAAGATCTCCTAAATAAACGCCAAAAATTCCGTTAGTCACCGAAATCAAAATTTTTCCGCTAATTAAAGAATAAAAATGGCTAAATGGCAACACTGGTCTCAACTTAAGACTTATCAAAAAGTTTTGAGAAATAAAGGAATTAATAGAGAACATAAACTTGAAAAATGCGAAAAAAAATCGAAACGATACTTAAGTTGTGTGAACACGAATGAGTTTCACGATGATAATGACTCGCGTCTTTTAGATGTTTTGCACGTTGGAACATTGCCGGCAACAATGATCACGGCACAACGACATCTACATACATACTTACATACGACGAATGCGCCGACGATGAATAAAACGACGATAACTAGGTGACCGTTTCTAGATTACAGGTGTTTACTAGAATATGTGGTTGTGAACAGCGATAGATGCGAAATAGCTGCCGAACAAAAATAATGCCAGAAGCTAGCTCGCAATTTTTCTTTGTGAATTTGCATTTATGGAATATTTATGAAAATAATAAAATTAAATTTTAATTGAAGAAACAACAAAAAGAAACTAAAGGCAAGTTGTATTTGCTATATGTATGTACATATATGAATGTTTCGAGTCTACTAAGTAAGTATTTGTGTCTGACTGCTTCATTTTAAGCACAAACGAATTATGCGTACACGTACCATATGAATTACATAGAAATTGTGATCTACTCAGAGCCGTTTTCTCAAGTCGGTTTTAAAATTTATCTGCCCGTCAAACAAATTTTTTCAGAACAAAATTTGTGTTTACTTGAGAAAATGGCGCTTAGTTTGTATAGCAAATATAATAAGAACAGCTAAAAAAAATTAAAATGACTTAATTTCCAGTGCAAACTGTACAATACAAATTTTATTATTTTTTCAACCCAATTCCACTTTATTTGATAACGCTATTTTTGAAATAATTTTTCAACAGTAGGTATGTATTTCTTTGTTATCAGCATTTATGTTTGTCGAATCGTAAGGCATATGCATACATATATTCGAAATATATCTGCTTGAATGTACACATTCGAAGTACATTTCAAATACCGCCAAAAAAAAACATGATTTACGAAGTCGATACCGTCGCGTTGGCTGCAAAATAAGTTCGTTTAACTAACTGTCCAAATGTCGCAAAACAAATCGAAAACAGTCTAGGTAAGCAGAAGTGTTGTAGTTATTTTGCACCACAACAGCTACACTGCACTTAAATACAGTATGCTTACGATAAAGTGTACAGCTACATTGTATGTGTGTACGTTTGTGGAAAGGTTATAACTGTACTTTAAACCGTCCAGCATACAAGCGAACAAAAAAGTTCACCGCGCACACCTAATTCAAAAGAATGTTCGCAATTCTATTAAAAAAAATGTTTGGGCCGAACCTAGAGGTGTAAAGCGGGGCCCTTACGTTCGGCGAAAAAAAATCGTAATTTCCCGGCAAAAGTATATCAGATTCGACTGTGTGCGACGAACTTTTTTTGGTACTATCGACTGTACTTGCTTGGTGGACTTTAAAAATTATTTATTGCAGCGCAATTTTTTGATAGAAAATTTAGAACTGATTAAGAACTGGAGCACCGCTATGTGACTGTCCAGTGCCAGCCGGCTGCACCTCAGTTACTCCGGCGCCTCCGGACCGGAGGTTTTCTAAAGAATATAGAGGCTGCTACCAAAAGAGTACAGCGAGTTTCTTCAGTTTGCTACTTGTTTGAGTGTTGAGCTTTGCAATTTGGTTTTCGTTTTTCGGGTAACACTATGGACCTTAATGGTTTCTGTAAGGGGAAAACAGCACTAAATTGTCCATATAGTAGTTTACAAAACGAAATTTATAAGCCGTTCGCTTGGGACAGATTTGTGGTCAGTTGGCCAACAGATAGTTAAATAATTTATTTAGAGCAGATATTTTCATAAAATATTTTTAAGGTCTAAATTTATTCAGAACACTACGCTAGTACCTAGAATCCCGCATATGAAACATCGATAAGCTGAAGATGGAAATAGTTCCATCACTTATGACAATTCTTCTTTTACACAATGATGAAAATTTTATTAATTGGTTTCGCTCTACTCTGGCCTAAAGAACTTAAAGCTTTACGCCTCCGCATATCTGCAACCATCACATTTTTCCAAGTCAGAGGTATGCTCGAAAGTTTGCCATTATCGTTATATGTGTATTGCAGTCGTTCTTCTGCACACATGAATATCCTTATTTTGGACTTTTAAAATATGTACCTTTTAATTTCGGGTTTCATTGATCGACATCCTACTGTACCCGCTAGTTTGCTTAATGAGCATCTACATCCTTTCCCATGCAATAACCTCAATACGGATAGAATATTTCGTCAAATCACCTTAATGCTCACATGTATTCAATTTCGATTTTATTGGCAATACAAATGTACATACTTATTCTTATTGTATTTGCACTGCCAGCGAATTCCCCAACAGATATACTTACATGTATGTATGTACATATGTAAATATATTTGTCGATTTGTTTTTTAGTCTCCATAGTTCAGCATTGGATCACAGTCAAGCAACTTTATTGCCAGGTATACGTGTGGATGTAATACTCCTACTAAAATTATTTAGTATCATTAATACATGCATATACATAGTTATATGTACATATGTAGGCATGTATGTATGTATGTACATGTGTTGCTCATACAACCATCCGTTTACAGTTCATTCGATTCACTTACGTGTGTAAACGACATAAAGTCGGTTTTGGTTAAAAACTTCAGTGCATATCATTTCACATCATTCTTAGCAGCGTTCCCCAACCTATGTTTTTTAAGGCTCGTTTTTACTATAGCTAAACTTTTTCCTACACATGTAATTTTTAGCAAAAAAAAACCACTTCAATTCTCATATTAAAAAAAACATATATAAATATATATATCTCATCATCGGATCTAAACCAGATTATTATGGGATCACCACCTCTGAGACACTATCTTTCCGACGCAAAAATAATAATTATTATAAAAGAAATCGGTTGACGTGGTCCAAAGTTATGCGGTAACATACATAAAAAAAATATATATATTCCGACGAACTGATAACCTCCTCCTTTTTTGGAAGTCAGTTAAAAAGAGGCACAACTCAAAAAAACTTCAGGTAGATTTATTTGCATAAATCAATTCGCTCGATTTACCTCCAACTAATGCCAGAAGTGTCAATTACAGCCGAAATTGGGCTGCTCTTCTAGTTTTTTAAGTGTCCGGTAGATTCTTTCGTATTCGTTTTAGCCTTCACATTCCTTTTCGTTTTCCCTATATTTGTCTTCGGAATGTATCCGTATATCTTCGTATACAACTTCGTATTCGGTGACACATTATTCTTCGACATTCGTATTCATCTCCGCATTCGTGTCCGACTTCGAACCCTCATTCGTATTTGTCTTCGCATGAGGCTTTGCATTTAACTACGCATTTGCTGTAGTCGCTTGTCCTGGTGTTCGTCATCGTATTCATCACCGTCATCCTATTCGAATTCGTGTTCCAATTTGTCTTCGGTTGGTCTACGTATTCGAACTCGTCTTCTCATTTTTGTTCGTATTCGCGTTTGTCTCATATTTGCGTTTACGTCTTCGTTTTCATCTCTATTCGTATTTGTATTTATATATACATATATTCATATTCTACTTCTTAATCGCCCTTGCATCCTTCTTCGAGTTCGTACTCGTCTTCCTACTCGTGTTCGTAACTGCCTTCGTAATTGTGTTCGTCTTATTACTCTTCGAATTAGTCTTCGGTTGTTCTTCGTATTGTTGTTCTTATTGCACAGAATACAATTTACTAAAGGGTTTTTCGAAAATGATGCTGTAGTGACAGTATATAAATCTGGTCCCCTCCGATAACGTCGACCTGAATTTCACTTTGAATTCAAATTGGGCTCGAATCGTAACATTCGTTCACGAATCGAAAACCACACGAAAGAAAATTACGTGATACGTCACTCGTATAAGCTAAATGGGATAAAGAGTACGTTCACGTGTGTATGTCATAATCCGAAAAATGTGTTTTTACGTGACGAGTAATACGATATCGTATGTTACGATTCGAGCGCTGAATGTGGTTGAAATTTACTCGGAAGTGAATTGCAGAACCTGTCTGTACTTCTACTTCGGGATGTGTTTTTCGCGTTGTGGCTCTTTTAAAGAGGCTGTGCGATNTACGATTCGAGCGCTGAATGTGGTTGAAATTTACTCGGAAGTGAATTGCAGAACCTGTCTGTACTTCTGCTTCGGGATGTGTTTTTCGCGTTGTGGCTCTTTTAAAGAGGCTGTGCGATATCTATTTTTTCGAGTCGGTTTATAGAGTTCTGTTATATGTTAGCGATATAAAAAAAAACTCCACGCTTCCAAAGAACATTTAAAAAACAATCTTGAGAGCTTAGTCAGAGTTTAGAGACTTTTCGGGGATTTCGAAGCATGTTTTATGAAAAATTGCAGAACTCTTTAAGAATGAAGATTAAGGAACATATGAAATCTTGATTCAAACGGCGCTACGAAAAGAAAGTCTTCAAGACCACAACCTATACCAGAAGTTGCAAACCCCTGGTTGTTGCCTTGAAATGCGTGTAGTATATACACAAAAGTGCCACCACAACGAATCTCCATCGACGCTACACCCTCAGCCTAAGCAACACACTATCACTGATTGTGTAAATCTTTGTTGAATTATTTGGATGATTTTCGTAGCGCACCCAACGAACAGTAATACCAACAACAAGCCAATCAGCAACCCTCCAACCGACCACCCGTCCGAACACCTACCGAAGCCACATAAGACACTGATTCATATACCGGCTCATGGCCGCAACGATTCACCACTCGACGCATCGACAGTCCCACCAACCAGCCATCCAACCCATCGTCTAGACAACAGTCGAACTAACCAATTGCGGCATACTGTCAACTAGGCGAATGGACGCACAGCAAAAGCATCACGACCCCGCACCGCACCCAACGCCCTTAAAACCCATGGAATGTTCTCTCAAAGATAGAAGCAATTTTCAAATTTACCGCCAAACAGCACTTAACTGAGCTGTGCGGAGACTGTACTCATGAAACCCAAGCAGCATTTGTATGGAAATACTCAAGAAACCCTCTAAATGCGTCATTAGCGATTTGGCGTTTGTTTAAGGATTTTTTAGCATATTTTTAAAAAATCAAATACTTTTTTCGCTAAACATTGATATAGATTTCGGATCGGTTCGAATAAGGATTTTGGTGAAAAAAATCTTCAAAGTTATAGTAAGCATTGGTTCACGCATTATGCGGACCCATCAATGTTGAACACATCAACTTTGCTGTGGAGCAGACGCTTTCAGTCGCATACAGACGCTCAACGAGTACACATCTCGGTGGTTGAAAATACCCAGAAATCCAAACGCTTTCAATATTATATAGCAAAAATAATATACAAGCAGCAACAGCTAAAGCCTCAGCTACAGCTACTACCTAAGCGCTTTTTCTGTTGAAAACTGCCAGCCAGCCAGCCTGCCCGATTGATTGTATAGTCGGCAGCCACAGTGTGCACATTTGCGTAGCAAACAACAACATAAAGTATCTATAATCTACCTACCTATAGCAAGCTAGCAGTCAACCGCCTGCTTGACTGCCCACTTTGACGTTAGAGCGATAGAGAAGACAAGCGTCATTTAACGTATTGTCTTCGTCCTCGTTGTCGCACCGAAGTTGTTTAGTCTAGATAGTACGCCTTCGGCCGACTACGAGCGCTTGTTTAGTTGTTTGTGTGTGTCCCACTGTAGATACAGATACAAAGTATCTGTGAACTGAACAGAACAACCCAGCACAGAACCAACGCTGAATTAACATTCAGAAGTTAAATACACACCGCAATCGACAGTCTCGAACAGTGTGTCTGTGTGCTTCGTGCTGAGTGGATCGTTATCGCTAGTTGTACGCGTCTTGTGTTAAAGCAAATAAAATAAATTTGAAAAATTACAATTTATACATAAAAATAACCGCGAACGCAGTTATATAATTTATAAAAAAAAAAGTTATTTAATTTAACAAAATACAGAACACATCAAAGAAAATGTCAGCCGCTACAGAACAAAATAATGGTGATGTCGCTGTTGAGAAAGTTGCCGCCGATGCCGTGGATGCGGCAGCAGCCGTGAAGGAAGATCTCAAAAAGCCTGCCGTCGACGAAAAAGTAGTGGCCGCCG
This sequence comes from Rhagoletis zephyria, assembly GCF_001687245.7. NCBI lineage: Eukaryota > Metazoa > Arthropoda > Insecta > Diptera > Tephritidae > Rhagoletis > Rhagoletis zephyria. Next base: position 2,647 of record NW_016166854.1, on the reverse strand, counting down.
ACAATGGTACAGCGTCCAAGGAAGATGCCGATGAGGAGGATGCACCCGATTCCGTCAAAGTAGCCGTCGCCCCCGTCAAGGAACAAGTGAAAGGAACAAAACGGCCTGCTGAAGTAAGTACAATACATATTAAAAAAAAAAATACACATAGAGAGAGAAATTAATAGTTCACTGTCAGGTCGCAAAAGGATGAAATTTCTAAGCGTAACGCCAAAAAAGTGCCCACTAAATTATAATTCTCTGGTAGCAGTACAGATTTTCTAAAAAAATGTGCTTTTGTAAAAATTAATTAACGCTGGTGGAGGCTGCGTTTGTTTGCATCGTGAACTAGGCTACTTTTGCATGTTTGTGCGTCAAGTGCCGACACACACACACACACACTCACATATCTGAGCGATGTCAAAATGTTTAACAGATAACGCAAAGAGGGGCCGAGAACGAGAGCGCGCAAATTGCTAACTTTGACAAGACTTTGACAGTCGCACCACAAAAATGTTTCGCGCCTGATTAATTTTTCGTTCTTCTGTTTGGAAGCAATCGCTACATAAACAAAACTTTATCGTGACACGAAAAAAAAAGAATTTTGCTACCATAGGTGATTGACACAAGCATAATATACGCTCTAGAGTACAGTCAGTGCGCTAATAATGTCACAGCCATCTATGTATGAATGTGATTTTGTCATACGGCGCCAAAAACTCTTCAAAGATCGCCAGTGATCTTTATAAAGTTGTAGTATATTGGGTGAAATATATAATTTATACAAGTCGTAAACATTACGCATACATTTACAAAAAGTTGGTTTGTGTATTGGTGTCAAATGTGTCTCCTGGCTCATTCATTTAATATGCGTTTTTATACGTATTTTACGTAGCTACCTTTATGGCGAACAATCGTACACAAACAATGGTATATATTACAACAGCACCCATAAATTTTAACATAGCTCAATAAAACGCAGACATTTCAGTATTCGTTTGGCTTATATATGTATGTACATACATAATATCTCGATAAAGCGATTCGAAAGTCTTCTAGAAATAAAAGTAAATTGTGTTCAAGCAATAGGCAATCGAATAGCCAGGAGATGGTCATGCATATACATATAGATTTCCGGCGTTTAAAAGTAAGAGGAAGCAAAATTCGTGTAATCCTGGATATAATGTATTCGTCTCCACATCTAGGCGCGCGCATTTTGGTATCTCTATCATTCTCGAACGCGTATTTTGCGCGCTCTCACTCAATCCTGCTCATTCTTTTCTACTGCCACTTACTATTTCGATGAGATGGAACTCTCATTTCCTGTCTATAGCACGCTCTGTATATTTCCTGCAACTACAATTTACACCCCCTGATTAGTCAGCGCCTAAATACTTCCGCATTGTTTTTTTTTTTTTTTTTGTTGGTCACACATGTCTTGTATCTTTTAGTTTTAGCGGTCGAATGATGGTCGTATGAGATTTTCTGATTTGCGCAATATGGGACGCAACTGCAAGCCTAGACAATGGGGAGTACACAGATCACACACTGGAGATTGCTGTCCCATTGTTAGAGTCGTATTAGTGCCATAAGGCTGAATTATTTATTACTGCTTACGTATTAAGTACTAAATATAATAGCACGTACGCTTTATTTACCACATAAAAATGAGTAGCCAGCCACAGCTCACGGGTATAAAGTGAGATAAGGTAGCTGTTTGAAGTGATACGTCCATATACATATGTATGTAT
>NW_016166854.1:0-894 GCF_001687245.7 Rhagoletis zephyria | reverse complement strand
GCTTTTTCGATCGCAAATGCAACGCTGCATTCATGTATATTTAAATCGATCGATTGGGACACGTCGGCGCTCGTTTGCAATAGCTGTTTGTTTCTCATTTGCAGTTATAGCTTAGTTAATTTTTTTTATTGCGCGCGGTGATTGAATTTTAATTGGGTGTAAATGCGCGCGCAGCTTCCGTAACGTGCATACCGCGTTTTAAAACTATTTGCAAAATTTCCGACTTTCTTTTTTCTATACATTTTCGTTATTGTAATACGTATTTCTCACTGCGGCTTCCATTCATTCATTATAGGGATAATTGTTTGCTTTAGTTTTCTTGTCGTTTCTGTACCTTCGCCGTAACCCTTGTGCGAGCGATCGTAATCGGCGTTTTTCTAGTACATATGTATGTACGTTTTTTTATGGTGATGTGCATGAGTACGCATGTGTGTGTGGAACTAAACTCACCGGCCGGCGTATCGTGGCGCGCGGAGGTTTAGCGATTATACCTTTTCCGCCATTCGTTATACATTTGTTACAGTTTAACAGCTTTGATCAGCTAACTAGTCGGTCAGTGATGTATGTACGTACATACATAGAAATATATTCAAGCTGAAATAAGTAAAAACCAAACACCTTTTCTTAACTTTTCGCTTTTCCCTATTTCTTTTTAAGTTATAACTTTGATTTCAGAGCCAGCTAAAAAAAAGTGTTTCATAATCTTTCCTTGTCTTGTTTTTCTTCAGATTTATGATTGATAAGCGCATATTTTTTATTCCATTTACTGTTCATTGTGCTTCTTCTCTATTTGCCAAGTACTTTTTATATATATGTACACATGTATGTATTTACCTTTGTGCTCATTCTTTCGCTCTCTATTCGCTCTTTCATCACTCGTATTTGCTAGATACA
>NW_016166853.1:17972-23015 GCF_001687245.7 Rhagoletis zephyria | reverse complement strand
ATAAACTAAACATCAGTACAATAAATAGTATTATGCACTGTAAAGAACTCGTACAAAAGGCTGATGCACATTACGTGTGGTCAGCAAAAAGAGGTCTCAAAAATCATACAGATTNATTATGCACTGTAAAGAACTAGTACAAAAGGCTGATGCACATTACGTGTGGTCAGCAAAAAGAGATCTCAAAGATGTATGATTTTTTTACAAACGTTTTGTATACAATTAGGGGATATAAAAACTTTTTGTTTTTGATATAATATAGGATATAAAAACTTTTTGTTTTTAAACGAATAAAATGCTTGAAATTGTATTGTCGAAGAAAAAAAAACGTTTGAAATGAATTGAATTGATCCCAAAGATATATATACTCTGTACGTTTTTTTTTACAAACGTTTTGTGTACAATATTTTTGATACTTAAGTTGTTCACACTTGCTTGGTTATCAGGTTATCTGGTTAAAAATTATTATTCTTTAGTGTATTTTATTGTTGTAAACTGAATAAAAAATATAACCACATAACCAGATAACCTGATAACCAAGCAAGTGTGAACAACCTAACTTTTATTTAAACGCATAAAATGTCTGAATTTGTTATTTTATACATCAAAATGTTTGATATGAATTGAATTAATATCAAAACTATATACAATGCTTATAACTGTTTTTTATTCGATACGTTAATTAATTTATTTAAACGCCCGAATTTATTTTGTGTAAACTTCAAGTATTGCATGAATGGATAACCAACTGTAGCACAGTAAACCACATTATTTGGTATTTTAATTTATACCTACTGTTAATCTGCAAAACCTGTAAATTTAATAAAATCTCGTTTTATTGATAACAAATTTTTTGAAAGTTTGCTAACTGATTTGGTAGGCTTTTTGGTTCCTTAAAATATTCTCAAGTGGCAACGCTGACGTACATATGTGCATAATGGTGTTCATTGAATACAAATTTTAATGGAAAATCAAATTAAATTTGGAGTGAGGGAATTAAATATGTATCACCATATGGGTGCCAAAGGAATGACGTTTCAGAGGGTAGTAGTTTGTAATTATTTTGAAGGCTGATTTCCTCCTGGTTTAAAAAGTCGAATTTAGTTACCTTATACAGAAGTTTTTTTTTTTTTTAATTAAGATATGTATGGCTGTTAATCGAAAGAAATTTATAAAAGCTTTAGTTCGAGAATATTTTGGATTCGACTGGCCACGTTTTAGAAAGGTCATATCGATATAATTAAGTATATATATGTATATTATACTAGAAGACTTTTTTTGTGTAGTTTATTAGGTTAAAATATGAGATTTTTGAAAGGTTGTTCTGCTGCGCCAACAGTTTCTCTCTCTCTGGGTCGTGTAGAAAGTGGTGATTGGTGGTGCTTTTGTGAATTGTTCGGAATTTACGTTCGTACCACCATGATTGTTTCCTAGGTTTGAGGACCTATTACGAAGGGTTGCGTCAGTCCCTCCCCCGCCCAAAGAATGATATATTAAGCCTTGCATTGCTATCCATTTGCTGAAAGTTTTGGTTTTTGGAACTTCTGCGGGCTTAAGTCGCCTACCTTCTGAGTTAACTAGATTTGGCTCAGAATGTATCGGCCGCTGCCGAAAGTTTTTAACCTTGGTTCGGTGGGTAGAAAATGTTGAGACTTTGCTGAAAAACGCTTTCTGTTGGTTGAATTCGGTGATTGCGCGCAACCAGTTAGGATCCAACCGAATACGGTCTCTTGGGCAAGAAGCGTATTTAGCGCATTCTTTTGTATGCTGCCAAGATTGATTTGTGCGTAAATATCTCCGCCTAATACGAGATCAACTGGCTCGTTGGCGTATAATCTTTTATCTGCCAAAACCAAGTTTGGCAATGCCTTTCGTGTCATAACACCATCGGGGCAAGTCGGAAGATTCCCTGTTAACTGAGGCAAAACTAGAGCGGTGGTTTCTATAACAATTGATGGGTCTATAGGTGACCGTAGGTGAATAGAACATGCTTCTTTGACCTGCGCAGATGAATTGTTAATGCCCGAGACCTGGGCATTGATGCATCTCGATGCATCGCTGATTCTGCGTTTGAGTCGCTCGGTAATGAACGAGCACTCAGAGCCAGAATCAATTAGTGCTCTAGCTGGAAAACTAACGCCGTTGTGAAGGATATTGACACGGGGAGTTCCTAATAACACTCCTTTATTTGTGTTTGCGTGAAAAGAGGTAACATTGCTAGTCTGGGTATTATTTGCCCTTTCAGCTTAGCGCCTCAACGTAGCCTGTTCTGAAGTTGAAGCTATGTCAACTTCGGGGTTCGGAAGTACCCTATGAGTAGTTGGTTTTTGCTGAACTGCTTGAATGCGGAGCATCGTGTGATGATTTAAATGGCGTGTGCCACAACTGTATGGACTAGTGCATCTTGACACTGTATGCTCAGCTGATAAGCAGTTCAGGCAGTAGATATTGTGCTTAACGTAATCAACTTTTTCAATAGTGCTAAGCCTGCGGAATCGTTCGCAATTTCGTAATCTGTGCGCATTCCTTTCGCAAATTTTGCCTGAAAATTTTCAGTTTAAAGGGGATTTAGGGAAATGCCGTATGATTTCTGGCTTAGATTCTTTATGTATTTGCCCATCCTTTAGGCCAGAAACGGTTTCATGCGTCTGAAACCTGTTGGACAAAAGCCTATCCATGTCTTGCCATTTAGAAATTTCTGTTTTATTCTCTAGCGCTAGTGTATGCTCTGGTAGTTTTGTCGAACAAAGATACGTTAGAATTGCATCCCAATTAGAAATGTCAATATTATGACATTGGAGTGACGAGACGCAATTGTTAATGTCTCGTTGCAGTTTCTTGATAGAGCTACCGCATTCGCTCTCTACTGCGTTGAGGTTGAACAAGATTTTCAATTGCGTATTTACCAGAATTCGTTTATTTTCGTATCTGTCGCTTAAACTTTTCCAGGCCATTTCAAAGCCGTCATTGGTTGAAGGACACCATCTCACAATTTCCTTGGCCTCCCCTTCAGTTTTATGGTTGAGGTGAAAAAGCTTCTCAACCGGGATAGGGCGCTTATTGAGAATGTATATGGTCGTAAACATATCTCTGAATGATGGCCATGAAATGTAATCCCCTTTAAAGATATCTGTGTCGCAAGGAGGCAGATGTATATTGTGTTTTCGAACAGATATATCTTCTATTTCCTTTTCGGTTGTCGCTAAGTTTTCTGCGTCAGCAGCCATTGCAGCCATGCACTTTATATAGCAAGCGAAACTACTTTTATGTTTTCCCTTTACGGATACTCTCTCGTCTTTTGACAGATCTGTATCCAAGAGGGCTTCATGGGCTGATTTTGTTTTCTTCCTCATGGTCATAAGCTCCTCTTGCTGTACTGCAAGGGCGTACTTATTTTGCTCTTCGAATGGTGTACTGCAGTAATCGTATTCGAATTCGGTTAGACTCTGCTAATCTTACGAAGGTTTCCATATTAGAGTGTTTAATTTAAATGCGTTTTGGTAGCCTTGAAGAGGTAACTTGAAAATTCGCGGGAGTACAGATAGATCGCAGATTTAATGTATTAAACAACTAGCTGTACCCTGCCACGCTTTGCTGTGGCATATTTCTATTATATGGATGATAAATTATTAAGGAAACAAAGCATACGTATCATATGTGCACACAATATTTGTTATTTTTCCATTCTCTGCATAGATATCAAGGATATCTGGTTTGCCGACACAGAAACACGCAACATCTGAGAAGCAATCCGCATCTAAATCTAAACCATACGGAGTTCGACCTGGAGCATTATTGATTGTGATTCCGAATGTCAATCGAATTGCGAATTCAAATTTTTTAAATTGAATCATCTTCATTAAATGGAATCATGGGAATTCTTCACCTTTGAAAGTTAAAAATCTTTAAAATCTTTTCTTACATTACGTTCTTCATCAATTTCTTAACTGCGAGTCGCATTCCGTTGCAGAGTTTTCGCTGATTAATAATCCGCGACATGATAACTGTCAAACCTATTTTTAATTTCAGTATGTGAGGTCTCCCTGGAAGATTAATCGAGTTCAAAAATTTCGTTGGATGGTCTTTTTCCACAACGGTGTTTATCGACGTATATGCTATTTCCTCACGTTGAATGCTGGATTGAATAACATTAGTGGTATTCATCACAGTGAGCAAGTCTGGTCTGGCAGTCTAGTAAAAGAGCTGATCAGGTCAAGCAACGACTGTTATCAATACCACTATTATTTAGTTGATAGACCTCCTTATTTTTCTCAGCAAGAATAGCCCGTTCAATGAGCCAATCGTGACTCCTAAAATTAATTTTCTTAATAAAGAAACATTCTTTCGATCAGTTCTCCTTTCGATGTTTCTAATTTACAAAAATTATCAGGCCATAAAATTCGTCTTAATCTCTCATTGACTGGCAGCTTTGCGTTCCCAATGTCCAGTTATTGTCGCGCGAATACTTCAGCTGCAGTGTATGTAAGTTCGTCTTGTCGCAATGTTGACTATTTCAGGCAAGCATTTATCTCTCGTGTTAATCGAGAAACTACACACAATGTTTTCGTAAAATCTCCTGCGAGCAATATCCCGAATGGTTGAACGTTTCCACGCAAATCCCGCAACAATGGATCAAAAGCCTCAAATGATTTTTTATGTGCCATGGTGCACTCATCCCAAACAATGAATTTAATTTTTTGGTAAACTTTCTTAATACCGGATGCTCTGGAAATATTGCACGTGGGAGTTTCTATGATTTATATGTTCAATGGCAGCTAAAGAGCTGAATTGGCAATGTTTCCATCTGGTAATAATGTCGCAGCAATTCCAGACGAAGCGATAGCTAAGGTAATGTATTTTTTTGATTGAACCGTTTCCAGAACCCATCTGATAAGGAATATTTTGCTAGTTCCTCCTGGTACATCCAAGAAAATGGTCCCCCAACTCCGTCATTTATCATTTGCATATTCTTCTTCTACTTTGGCTTTGTAACCGCCTAAGCCATTTTGGCCGAGCTCCACAAAGAACGCCAGTCATTTCTCT
>NW_016166853.1:9396-17055 GCF_001687245.7 Rhagoletis zephyria | reverse complement strand
TCCTTTAAAATATTTTCGACTGTAAGCCTTCTTAAAATTCTTTAGTTTGATATCCACATAGCAATATTTAATTTACTTTATCAATTTAACTGAGTTAAAATTTAAAAATTGGTGGCAACCCTTCTCCAAAATATTTCCAACAGATATCTTTCTTTTATTTGATACCCATAATGTAATATTTCATTTATTTTATCGATGTACTTTAGTTAAATTTTCAAACACGTGGCAACACTCTTCAAACATATTTTCGGCTGTACGCCTTCTTAAAACTCTTTAGTTTTACACCCACATGGCAATAATTCATTTATTTTATCAATTTGTCTGAGTTAAAATTTTCAAATAGGTGGCAACCCTCGTCAAAAATATTTCCAGAAGTTATCTTTCTTAAAACTCTTTAATTTGATACCCATATTGTAATAATTTATTTATTTTATCAATATAATTGTGTTTGAAAATTTTCAAAAAGGTGGCAGCCCTCCAATTTTTTGCAGTATCATTGGTTCTGGTATTATACCGAATAATACAAAAAAAAGTTATTCAAATCGGTTCAGCCGTTCTCGAGTTTTGACGACCGTGACATACGAACACAACATTTTTATTAATATAGATGTAGAAGTAGTGGCGGCAGCTATGGTGTAGTTGGATTCACGCCCAGTTTCCGACCAACATATAAAAAAAAAAAACAAAAAAAAGGTTTTCTAATAGCGGTCGGCCCTCTGTTGGTAATAGCAAACCCCCTAGTGCATTCTGATATAAAAGCAGCTTATCTTAAAAATACAATCACCGTTCGGAGTCGGCGTAAAACTATAGGTCCCTCCCCTTTGTGTGACAAAAGCAAGGCGCACTCCACATATCGGAGAAGAAGCTCGGCCAAACACTAACATATTGCGTAAGAGCCAATCTGTGCCTATATGTAACTAGAAGTATTACATACATATTTTGGTGCCTTTTTGTGAGAAACAAAAGAAAACGGCATCCCTATGATTTTAACTTGTGCCAAACATTTTTAATATAAACGACAAAAAAAACGTAAACAAGGAATTTCTGAACAAAAAAACTGTTTTCCACACCTACTACGTCTATGCGTAGGCAAATTCACGAAATAATTTCACGAATTTGGGCCATGATTCAATAATACAACCCTGACAGCCAAAAGTGGTGAAAAATCTGGTGAAACCGCGGGTTTCCGTCACTTCAAAACTAACGACATTTATATGGGCGGTGTGCAGATTGTCACCACTTTCCCCCTGGACATGTGAGCCTTGCATCACTGTCGCACTCATTCAGATACTTCGTAAGGAAAACATATAGCTGCACTCGTCTAGCATTGCCCACTTCAGCTGGCGCAGGGTTGCATTCTCTTCACAGCGAATTCAAAATAACCTTAAAAACTTTAAATAAAAAATCTTAAATTTTTGTTTGATTTTTATTTTGCAGAATTTATTTTCCAAAATGCATTGTTAACCTAATATTCATAGTTAGTAATCAGTATTGTGAATAAAAATTACAATTAACATTAATAATAAAGATATTTTTACATACATATGTGGCTGCTTAAATGCTTATTATTACTACTACTCCTTTGCATATAGCTGTTTTCAAAAGTTGCAAATTTTCTATAAAAAAGTTAAGCGATTTTAACAGTATTATAATCAAATGAAAGGTAATCGATTTACCTTTCTTTTAGTATATATTGACAGTTGCAAATCATTTGTAATGGTGCACAAAAATTCAATTTCTTTACAACTTTGTAAAATTTTACCACTTTTTCACTTCTTATATATACATGTTTTCAAAAGTTGCAAAATTTCTATAAAATAGCTAAACTATTTTAACAATATTATAACCAAAAGAAAAGTAATCAATTTACCTTTCTTTTAATATATATTAACAGTTGCAAATCATTTGTAATGGTGCACAAAAATTCAATTTCGTTACAACTTTGCAAAATTTTACCACTTTTTCGCTTCTTATATATATATGTTTTCAAAAGTTGCAAAATTTCTATAAAATAGTTAACCGATTTTAACAATATTATAATCAAAAGAAAGGTAATCGATTTACCTTTCTTTTAATATATATGAACAGTTGCAAATCATTTGTAATGGCGCACAAACATTCAGTTTCGTTACAACTTTGCAAAATTTTACCATTTTTTCACTGCTTATATATAGCTGTTTACAAAAGTTCCAAAGTTTTTATGAAAACGTAAAGCGATGTTAACGGTGTTATAAACAAAAGAAAGGTAATAGGTTTACCTTTCTTTTGATATATATTAGGAGTTGCAAATCATTTATGGTGGTTCAGAAAAATTAAGTTTTCTTCCAACTTTGCAAAATTTGACAAGTTGGATCTGCACTTTGAAGGTGCTCCTGGCCTTGAAGGTTCTGAGGGCGGAAGGTACCCATGGTGCTCCTGGCGATTAAGGAGCTGAGGATAGAAGGTACTGGTGGTGCTCCTGGCGATGAAGAAGCTGAGGGCAGAAGGTTTTAATGGTGCTCCTGGCGATGAAGATGCAAGCGTTGAAGGTGTTGATGGTGAATCCCAAACCTGTAAACAAACAAAAATATCAATTCAAATTTATAAACATATAAAAAGTCTCAATACATACCTAAGAATGTGACTAAGTCGCTGCTGTTTTGCAATCTAAAAGAAGAAATTACATTATAATTAAATAAAATTGTTAAATACGTATCCATACCTTCAAAATTTTCGCAAAGTGACATTTCTTCACAGTATGTATACTGTCATCAAAACTCCGATGTTTCTGACTTGCTCGCTCTAACGCATAGAATTCTTATTAGAGTACGAATTCTTATCAGGTATGTAGCTCTAACAAAGGGACATTTCTTGACAGTTCGAACAAAAAATTTGTAAGTGTGTGCCCTGCCAGCCAAAAGTGGTGAAAAATCTGGTGAAACCGCGGGTTTCGGTCACTTCAAAACTGGTGACAAAACTGGTGACATTTGTATGGGCGGTGTGCAGATTGTCACCACTTTCCCCCTGGACGTGTGAGCCTTGCATCTCTGTCGCACTCATTCAGATACTTCGTAAGGAAAACATATAGCTGCACTCGTCTAGCATTGCCCCCTACTGCCGGCTCAGGGTTGCATTCTCTTCACAGCGAATTCAAAATAACCTTAGAAACTTTAAATAAAAAATCCTAAAATGTTTTGATTTTTATTTTGCAAAATTTATTTTCAAAATCCATAATATACATATTTAATAACCAATATTATGAATAAAACTTGTAATTAGCATTAATAAATATATTTTTACATACATACATATGCACTGGCTTAATTTCTTATTATTAGTATTACTCATTTGACAATAGATGTTTAAAAAGTTGGAAAATTTCTATAAGAAATTTAAGCGATTTTAATAATATTATAAGCAAAAGAAAGTTAATCGATTTATCTTTCTTTTGATATAAATTAAAGGTGCAAATCATCTATAATGGTTCACAAAAATTCAGTTTCATTACAACTTAGCAAAATATATAGACGGTTACAAAAGTTGCAACATTTCTATAAAAAAGNTTCTTTTGATATAAATTAAAGGTGCAAATCATCTATAATGGTTCACAAAATTCAGTTTCATTACAACTTAGCAAAATATATAGACGGTTACAAAAGTTGCAACATTTCTATAAAAAACTTAAACGATTTTAACAATATTATAATCAAAAGAAAGGTAATCGATTTAACTTTCTTTTGAGATATATTAATGGTTGCAAATCATTTACACTAGTTCACAAAAAATCTGTTTTGATACAACTTTGCAAAATTTTACCACTTTTCCACTGCTTATATATAGCTGTTTACAAAAGTTGCAAAGTTTTTATGAAAACTTAAAGCAATTTTAACGGTGTTATAATCAAAAGAAAGGTAATCGATTTAACTTTCTTTTGAGATATATTAATGGTTGCAAATCATTTACACTAGTTCACAAAAAATCTGTTTTGATACAACTTTGCAAAATTTTACCACTTTTCCACTGCTTATATATAGCTGTTTACAAAAGTTGCAAAGTTTTTATGAAAACTTAAAGCAATTTTAACGGTGTTATAATCAAAAGAAAGGTAATCGATTTAACTTTCTTTTGAGATATATTAATGGTTGCAAATCATTTACACTAGTTCACAAAAAATCTGTTTTGATACAACTTTGCAAAATTTTACCACTTTTCCACTGCTTATATATAGCTGTTTACAAAAGTTGCAAAGTTTTTATGAAAACTTAAAGCAATTTTAACGGTGTTATAATCAAAAGAAAGGTAATCGATTTACCTTTCTTTTGATATATATTAACAATTGCAAATCATTTATGGTGGTTCAGAAAAATTAAGTTTTCTTACAACTTTGCAAAATTTGAAAAATTGGACCTACACTTTGAAGGTGCTCCTGGCGTTGAAGGTGCTGAGGGCGGAAGGTACTCATGGTGCTTCTGGCGATGAAAGAGCTGAGGGTAGAAGGTACTGGTGGTGCTCCTGGCGATGAAGAAGCTGAGGGCAGAAGGTTCTAATGGTGCTCCTGGCGATGAAGATGCAAGCGTTGAAGGTGCGATAGTGAATCCCAAATCTGTAAACAAGCAAAAATATCAATTAAAATTTATAAACATATAAAAAGTCTCAATACATACCTTAAGAATGTGACTAAGTCGCTGCTGTTTTGCAATCTAAAAGAAGAAATTAAATTATAATTAAATAAAATTGTTAAATACGTGTTCTTACCTTCCAAATTTTCGTAGTGACATTTCTTCACATATGTATACTGTCATCAAAACTCCGATGTTTCCAACTTGCTCGCTCTAACGCATAGAATTCTTGTTAGAGTACGAATTCTTATCGGGTATGTAGCTCTAACAAAGGGACATTTTTTGACAGTTCGAACAAAAAATTTGAAAGTGTGTGGGTGAGATGACTAAAAAGTTGTGAATGTGTTTGTAAATCGTTTGAATTTTAGGGGAAAGTTGTGAGCCGTGGCTGGCAGGGTGGGTGAGATGACTAAAAGGTTGTGAATGTGTTTGTAAATCGTTTGATTTTCAGGGGAAAGCGGTGAGCCGTGGCTGGCAGGGAAGGTTATGTAATTTATGACAGCTAAAATTTGACACCCCTTTATCTAGATTTGTATTTTGAAAGTAGGAGAAAGGGGAGGAATGACATCGCTTTGGAGAAAACGCTNACTTGCTCGCTCTAACGCATAGAATTCTTGTTAGAGTACGAATTCTTATCGGGTATGTAGCTCTAACAAAGGGACATTTTTTGACAGTTCGAACAAAAAATTTGAAAGTGTGTGGGTGAGATGACTAAAAAGTTGTGAATGTGTTTGTAAATCGTTTGAATTTTAGGGGAAAGTTGTGAGCCGTGGCTGGCAGGGTGGGTGAGATGACTAAAAGATGACTAGAAGGGTACTACAAAAAGCACGCAAAGTATACAATTAGAAGTAAAATGTGTATTATTGGGCGCGTTTCTAAGATGCAACTGTTTACCTCAAGTGTTGGTGAAATGCTGTCAACTGTTGAGTTCAACAGTTACGTCTTAGAAACGGTATGATACACAAACTGCCAAAACATTTGTAAACAAGCAAAATTAAATAAAACAGCACAAAAATAAAAAAATATTAAACCAAAAATATGGATAGCTCAGGATTTATAATGGAGTTTTTCTTATTTTATTTTTAATATATGTATTTGTACGTGTATTTTATTTTATTAACAGCCAGTTTCGCCAACAATTTACAGACAAATAATTTTTTTATTTGAATTTTCTATGAAAACTGACGGAAGGGAAACATCATTTTTGACTTATATAAATTGTTGACTTCATGTAGCGAAATAATTTTATGATGAAAAAAATGGCGTAAAGTTTCCAACCGTTGAGCTGAGCAGAACTACTCAACTGTGCGCTTCTGAAAGAAACACTCAACAGTTTAGCAACAGCTACGTATCAGAAACGCGCCCATTAATTCTATGCGAATTCGCAATATATTTGGTGTTTTAATGGAAATACTAAACAATACATAAAAATATGCATTTTTGATTTCAGTTATTCGTCATTTCCTGGAAGAAATCTATCGACCGTTCAGCTATGCAAAAACGAAAAATGCAGATCAATAGAACTTTTTATGCTCATTTCGACCATGCAAAAATTATTTGGCGCAAGTGAAAAATGAAGACGTTCTAGAAGGTTAAAGTTCAGTTTTTAGATTTTTTAAATATAAATATCTTATGAACTATGTAACCGATTAAAAAACTAATGACCTCACCATGGAGATAATTAATTTTTCCTTCAGCTGATGTACATAATTTATAGCTTTTTGTATTTTTAAACCAAAACCACTAAAAAACGAACAAATGTAATTTTTTCATGAAATAACCTTTTTTGAAAAAACTGCATAATTAATGGTAAAGAAATTTATATTATTTAGAAAGTACAAGTTATTACCTTTAATTCGATATTACATATTTTGTCATGATCTACTTTTCGGTTTCAACAATTAAATGATAATAAAAAATACAAATAAACACAGCAAATAAACCTCTTATACCTTCTTTATTTTTTTTTTTGGTTTTACTACTAATATCACTAGAAACTGTAGAGTATGCAACATTCTGTACAAGTAAAGGAGCCGAAGACTGTTTTATTACAAAACCTTTATATTATGGAATCATGAATTTGGGCTAAAATTTGCTGTATAAACACAATATCATGAATTCAATTATACACGAAAATTAACCATGAATTTGCGCACCATTTCATAAAATCGTGAAGCGTGAGTCCGGCAAGGCCACGTTTAATAAACAGCTGTTTACTAGGGTTATGAAGTTTTTAGATCAAAAGCATGTAGTGGCATAACCATGACTTAAAACACTGGAAAAGTTACGTGAATTTGTTGTAATATTAAAGAAATTCAAATGGAAGAAACTCAAATGCACTAAAACAAATTTAAATATAACATGCACCATTTCCTGGTATCAACACCTTTTGCGAATTCAAAAAAGTGCTTAAAACAACACAACCCTACTATCTAGTTTTTCGCTAGTGCGCTGCCACTTTTACAAAACACTTCATTTCATGTATTTGCGAATTATGCATAAACGGAACCATTTTTGAATTCATGAAATGAAGAATTCATGAATTCTGCCGCATAAACGTAGTAAAAGATTGGAAGCACTACACATATAAAAAATATCAAACCACCACTTTAACCAGTAGTTATCATCTTTTTTAAAGAGCATTTACAAAAAATCGGCCGCTGTGGTGTAGTGGTAAGCAGTGCGCGAGTTAACGACGCTAACCTAAACACTAGATACATACACATATACATATAATCATTATTCACGAACCAAAATACATACAAACAACTATATGCCCTTTAAGCTTGTATGATAACATAATAACAAAGAGAATACGATAGACAAGTATAAACCTGTAAACATCTTTTTAATAACATAAACAATTATATTCGGTGATAAGTAACAAAGCATTATGATAACATAATGCTAAACATGTAAACATCTTTTTATCACCAAACAAACAATAGTTAGAAATAGTATAAATAGATGTAAGTGTAAAAATGGAAAACAGTTCTGGAAATAAAACGAGACTGAAATAATCTCTTGTGTACTTTTAATTCCTAACAAGGACTCATAACTG
>NW_016166853.1:0-3063 GCF_001687245.7 Rhagoletis zephyria | reverse complement strand
TTGCAATTGGCCCAATGGATGTGATTTTCCAATATTATTATGCGTTCAAACTTTTAAGGTATTTCGTCTGAAATAAGTATATGTATATTGCATTTCTGTAGAACAATGATTCGCACCCATTTTGAAATTGCCACCTACTATACTGTAAAGCTAGGACATTGTTGCCGCCAGGGAGTGAAGAGGAAAAAATTTATTTCGCTTTGCGAATAACCGTGCTATGAAATGCCGCATAACTGGAGAATTTCAAGAACGGATATAACACTTTCCTTAGGTTATTTAAAGCGGCAAATGATCACCAAACCTTAATCTTAGCAGACTAATGTGCCAATAAAAATCGTAAACGTGAATTGTTGGTGAAAATGTTGGACCAAAAAGTTTCAATAAAATATATTAAAATTTTGGGCGGGACGAAGTTCGCCGGGTCTGCTAGTTAACTCATAAGTGCAAATTATTGTGATTATTTTTAGTTGCATATAATTGTATTACCATAGACTTTTTTTAAATGTTTTCTAATATTCATTCTTTTGGGACGCAAAAGCAACCATGCGCTCAATTTCTTGTGGGGAAATTTGGTCCCCATAAAGGACTTTCACCACGAAACAGCTACAAAAACAAAAACCTTTTCTACTGGTATACTGTGATGCAAACAACAGGCGAAGCAAGTTGATGGCGCATTATTGTTGAATAAAGTAGGTACACTGAGCAGAATGAATGAATATTCATTCAAAAAATTTATAACACAATTTTTCGTACATACATCCCTAGAAATAGGTATGTATATGGTACCAAGTCGTGCTTTTTCTTCATATTAAAAGAACTTTGTGAATTATTTATTTTTTTTTTAATACCAGACTAGTCCTCAGTTAAAACATATGATATGTTTTGTTATTTATCTTATGGTTTAATCGTTATTTTAAATTGTTCTTAAATGTCAAGTTTTACCTAATGTTAAAATAAATATATATTAGATATATATTTCTTTTCTTTTAATATTCAGAGTGCTCGAAGCACGTTATCTTTTTTGCTCAGAAATCCACACTTAAATTATAAAAAAATAATAATAATTTTGTACAATACATACAAAATTTTTCCAATTTTTTCCTTTCTTAGGGTCGTTAAATTTCATTATATGTTTCTATGTTGTTTAGATCTAAAATATAGCGCACAATGAAAAAAACGGCAAATAAACATACCAAAGTTTTTATAATAAGTAATACCACACAGAAATTTTTTTCCGTGCATTACCACCAACACATTCTCATTTTTTTTTCATAACTAATACATTCTCATTTTAAGACTTTTCTCTTTTTGGCGGGCACTGTTCTAGACTAGGTTTGCCATAAATACATTTGCTATATTTATAGTAAATAGTGGTCTGGACATACAACATTGCAAGTTGATAAAAGCGTTGTATACAAGTAATTTTTAGCAAAAAAAAACCGACTTCAACTCTCATATAAAAAAAAATATATATATATATATCTCATGATCCACTGATCGGATCTTAACCAGATTAGTATGGGGCCACCTCTGAAACACTACCTTTCCGATGCAAAAATTATCGAAATCGGTTGACGTGGTCCAAAGTTATGCGGTAACATACATAAAAAAAAAATAAAATAAAAAATACCGACGAACTGATAACCTCCTCCTTTTTTGGAAGTCGGTTAAAAATAGCATCAACTGTAAACTCCTCTTGCAAAAGTCGCTATCATACTAGTTATTAATACACTTTCAAGAGTCTCCGTCTTATGATGTACATATGTACTTAGAAAACTGCTTTACGTAGTATAGCCCAGAGCTGTATAATGATTGAATCAATTGAGTGTGCATTCTCATTTTATTTGTTTAAAAAATGTGACTGTTTGACTTTAAAAATTTAACAAGCATTCTTGAGATTGGTTACAAATTGTAAACACAAAATATGTAGTGTATTATGGAATGGTTGATACCCACTCAAATAGAGAATGTGAATGCAAAAAAAAAAAATCAATCATATATGATTGTACGTTTATGGGAGTGCAATCTGTCATTATCTATCATTCAGTACTACAGTATATTTTGCTTAGCTGCACATCCTTCTTTGCACGAAAAACTTGTGCATCTAACCGAAAAAGGCACTTAAGCGAATTTTCTTTACTACTTCAATGAGGAAGGTATCCGAATCCCTATGAAACCAAATAATGGAGAAGCACTTATCACGTAGAAAATAATGCAACCGAAATTTTTTTTCGAATGGTATCTTATTATCTATATAACTAGAAAAATTGATAGCCATTTCCGTTGTTCTGCGATATGAGTAAAATAAATAAAAGCTTGTAAAATTAGGTAATTGTAGGCCAGTGCAGGTAAACGTAATACTTTCTTTGATAATTGATACTAGTTGCACAATTTTTAAGGCAGCTATCGCCAATATGCAGGTATGTTGAATGCATCTATCGGAGCAGTTTTCTTATAAATGTTAAAAATAATGTCTCAGATGCGCATTTTGGGGTAGGTATCTAAAATGTGCACTTAAACATAAAGGCAGCAAAGCAAAATATACTGTAATACTATTTTTTGTATCAGGGTTGAGATTTTTGTACTCAAAATGTGAAAAATAAGTAAACAAATAAATATTTGCTGCTAAAATAATTTTCTAAGTGTTTGGCCGAGCTTCTCCTCAAACTTGAGGCATGAGTTCTGTTGTTGTGACACAAATAGTGTCAACTACATATTTAAGACTGACTCCGAACGCCAAATCTATATCTATATCTATACTAATTATATAAAGAGAAGTCCCTTTTTTTGTAACAGGTAATCTCGCGAACGGCTGGTCCGATTTTCATGAAATTTTGTATACAAATAGCTTTTGGTAACCACCATGTTTTAGGCTAAAAAAATTTTACTTTTTTTCGGGTAGGTGGACCAGGTACCGGTCTATTCGAAAAAATCGTATTATAGTCCGATTTGCATAAAATTTAGTACGTAAGAAGCTTTTTAGCATATATTAGCATATATGACCCATCTTTTCGAGGAAGTGGTCCAGGGACCGATCTATTCGAAAAAATCGAATTTACGGTC
>NW_016166852.1:0-23016 GCF_001687245.7 Rhagoletis zephyria | reverse complement strand
AACAATATCAAACTTAGTTTCCATTTATTTATGACTGACGGTATCATGACATGTTTTAATAAAATAGTGACCGTGCAAAGGCTGCTAATAAAGTGACTAGCCAAAGGCAGCACTAACATGTTTGTGGCACGGGTTAGACTTGATTAATTGGGCGAAAATTTTCAGGGATTTACTTTTTCATTAAAAGTGACCATTTCAGGAGATATCACGCGCAAATTTCCATTTGGAAAAATAAGGGCCATTATATTGTACATACTATTTAGTCCTACCGATTATCACAATAATTAATTAATTTCAAATAAAAATCTGTAAATCAAATCTTTTGGTAGCACTGCGTAAGTGGTAGCACTGGAAAATTGGATAGAATATGCGCTCATACTTGGAACCAATACCCCGCCATCGAAAATTAGTAAACACATTTTTTTTCATTAATAAATGTGATCTCAGTATTCTAATATATCCTCTTCAGTGCAGCTTAGAGAGAATAAGCTTCAGAAGTTTCTCAGCCGGTCTCGGTTAATAAAATAATATTGCATATTTGAGGGCGTACTTTTAGTTCTTCCAGCACTACATCGAGATAGCTAAGAGTTCCTCTTAATAAATAACCCGGTGAGATCCCAATAATGAGCGAACGCTGTAGCCAAGGGGTTAGAGGTGCGTTGTGCCGCTCCGTAGGGCCAATGTCCGATCGATGATCAAAGCAACGGCCCAAAAAATTAAACAAAAACAAGTAAGAAAGTCTAAGTTCGGGCGGAGCCGAACATTAAATACCCGGCGCAAGTATTAAATATATGTTTTTCACCTTACCGAAAGCTACCGCTACATGGTAAGCCGGGGCGTATCAATTTTGAGCAAATTAGAGTCGTTAGATTTCGAAATTTTGAAGTCTCAAGCAGTTCTGAAATTTACCGTTATATGTAAAGCGGCCTCAATTTTAGTCCGCTTTCAATAATTTTCAACGTTTTGCTTTTATGTGGCAAGCACAATAACCATACCGAGTTTGGTACAAATTGGTAGAACGGTTACCGAGATACATATATGTGATCATAAGTGGGCGGTGCCACGCCCATTTTTCAAAATTTTATCACAAACGTATTTCTTGGTTAAGAATTGTTGCAACCATCAATTTCGAATAAATTAGCTTTTTAGCTGATTTATCGAGGATTTCGTATTTCTCTAAATTACAGTTATATGAGATGTGGACGTGGTGTGTGGCGGCCGTTTAGTATACTGTGCCAAGGCCAACAACTGTGCCAAGTTTGGAAGAAATTGGTGCAGCGGTTACCAAGATATATGCATGTAACAATAAGTGGGCGTGGCTACGCCCATTTTCCGAAAATTTATAAAACTTTCATTTTTCGTCTAAAACTTATTGTAAATATCAATTTTGAGTGAATAATCTCCAGTAGTTACTAAAATATCGCAGTTTTCGTATTTCTCTAAATTACCGTTATATGGGATGTGGGTGTGGTTATTGTCCGATTTTAAAACTTTTCGGCCAGTTGGTATGTTGTGCGAAGGCCAACAACTGTGCCAAGTTTGGAAGAAATTGGTGCAGCGGTTACCAAGATATACATATGTAACCATAAGTGGGCGTGGCTTCGCCCATTTTCCGAAAGTTTATAATATTCTTATTTTTCGTCTAAAACTTATTGTAAATATCAATTTTGAGTGAATACTCTCTAGTAGTTACTATAATATCGCAGTTTTCGTATTTCAAAAAATTACCGTTATATGGGAAGTGGGCGTAGTTACAGTCCGATTTCGCTCATATTCAGTACCAACCTACCTTGGATAAATGTAAACCTACATACCAAATTTCGTTCAGATATCTCAATTTTTGCTAGAGTTATCGTGTACACGGACGGACAGACAGACGGACAGACGGACGGACAGACAGGCATGGCTTAATCGATTTCTTTTTTCATTCTGATCATTCGTCTGGCTGTTACAAACAACCGTTATGTGAACAAAATTAATATACCTTTGTGCACAAGTGCGCTCGGGTATAAAAANCAGACGGACGGACAGACAGGCATGGCTTAATCGATTTCTTTTTTCATTCTGATCATTCGTCTGGCTGTTACAAACAACCGTTATGTGAACAAAATTAATATACCTTTGTGCACAAGTGAGCTCTGGTATAAAAATGTTCATTGTAAGCAGCGGTCGTTTTGATAAATCTTCTTATAAAATCAGTTTGCAGTTCAAGGCGCCGGAAAACTGTTATTATTACTACATACATATATACTCAACATCGAGTACAAATTTCTAACTCAGCTCTGATGGAAGACAAAGGGCTTAGAAGTGGTACGAGTTTTGGAACTTTGGTTAGAAAATGTTTTGTTTCAGACCATACCATTGGGAGAGATTTTCAGTCGGCAGTGGTTGGCTATTTATCAACTAAACTTATGATCATTTTCTTACAAAAAAGAAAAAAAAGGCAAAGTCTTGGTCTTGCCAACACTGTATTTTTTCTTGATTGAGGGAGGTATCGCTGCAGAGCGTATAATATCCTTCACTAATATCAATTTATATGCAATAGATTATTTTGCCATGTACCTTATTCGATTAAAAATTCTTAGTCCTTTAACTTTCATGTGCTCGGGAAATTGTAGGGAAAATGATTTAAGGATATGAAAAAACACGATTGCGCTAGCGGTTATAATTTGGTGGAAATTTTTACATATTTTCACTAAATGAAGGCAAAAAATAACTTGCTTTTACTCATCAAGCAGCGTTTACCGAAAGTCTAAGTGAGAATATTGCGTCGCAAACTCGCATCTTGTTTTCCAAACACAAAATTTGTCTGCATAACACCTAACTAAATGACATAACCAAACACAAGGTTCACAAGGACGAATAGGTATTGAAAATGTCCTTTTATATACTCTTTTAAAGTAAACTACTAAAGTTAAAAGGATTATTTCAATGCCCTTTCGTCCTTCTGCAAGAAAACATGTAATTTTCTTTCAATCTTACAGGGTTTTCACTTTTATGTGACACCCATATTGTTATTCTATATTGCTCAAAATTTTTTAAATATTTTTTTTTTTTATTTATCATATACTTGAAATTTCAAGGAAAAAAATCCTGACGTCAGAGAGAAAAACTAAAACCTCAGTTTTACTATATTTGGCCACGAGTTTCATGAGCATATTAATTTTTGTGTGAGAAAAGTTGACTGTAGCACGCTGTTATATGATATCTACATTTATAAACGACCGGCAAGGAGTCATTTTTAAAGCAAGGGTTTTAAAATTCTCGGAAATATTTTTTTTTGTACTTTTAACAGCCAAAACTGTTTAGAATTGATTTCCAGGGCGCTACTGAAAACCTCGGATACGGTTGTAGTAGAAATATATTATTTAAAACTATCGGCGGAAAATGCTACAAATGTAGACTACCGAGCACATGAAGGTTAATATGGTAAACAAAAAATCATTTATGTAAATATATATATGAACATATGTATCTTTCTATATATCAATAACACGACTAATTTTAAGGTTTTTTCACTTAAACTCCTATAACTTATTTTTAGTCAGTTCCCTCAGCAAAATGTTTTTCCAGTTTTAAAACAAATGGAAACACTTAAAATTGTTACTAATCAGAATCATATTAGAATTACAGGCATACAGTTAATTCATGTCGTTGTAGCTGCACATAAGTACATACAGATATAATAAACTAACAATTATATGACACCAATAAATTCTTTAAATGCTATCAAAAAACTTCGTAAGTGTATTCTGTTACTTTTTTACTTTCACCTTTTACTATCTGCCTATCAGTGCAAGTCACCTGCAGATTTAACGTTAATTTTATTTCTCTACTGCACAAATGAGTAGCCTTTGTTTTGCTCAAAAGCCCTCTCTCCGCCATTACTTGCTGTATTTTACAGCAATCAAGCGCAAAATCCTCAACAAATCACCGGTAAAGTTAAAACGAATTGAAATAAAGTAAAAAAAGAAAAAAAAAGATAAAATAAAATTGCAATAAAGAAGCGCATAAAACGACAACTACTACAGCTACAACTACACCACAAAGAGATTGAAATGGGTTAGCAAACGGCCAAGTGAAATAAAAGCAAAAACAACCAAAAGCAACAAGGCAGGTGATGAGCCTTCTGGGTGGACGCAGTACACTGAAGTCATTGGATCAAGTGGATCAATGCTGTGGCTTAAAAAATAGGTATTCAAAAGGATAGACGTATTTATGTAGTTAGACAGATAAGCAGAGAATGAGCTGAAGTGCGTAGTAGGGGAAGAGTCAGTGTAGTCGTCGAAGCTGACAGTGAGTTTAACAGCCCATCGTTGCCTTCTCACACACCTCTCAACCGCTGCAGTTGTTAGTGCAATGCCATTTGCTGATTATTTTTATTTTCCTCCGTTTGTTTCGACTCTTCTACGTTCCCACTTTAACTCTTATCCTTACAATCATCCTCTTCGTTATTCTTAACGTTTAGTCATTGCTCGCTGGTGGTTTCAAATCAATTGGATTTGTATATAAAATACGTAGTAGCACTGTATTTAGCAATGGTTGTTGACTTGCTCGCTGGCTGTCCGGCTGACCTCGTCGTCGGCTGTTGGATGATTTGGTCATTGCATTGCATTCGTTGTTATTGCTGTTGTTGACTGGCATTTAAGTGGTGATTTAGTTGAATAATTTATTAAAGGACGATTGGCAGGTGATTACGATTTACCACTTTGAGTGCACACACACACACACACACANTATTAAAGGACGATTGGCAGGTGATTACGATTTACCACTTTGAGTGCACACACACACACACACACAAAGAGATAACGAATAGCGCAATGGTACAATTGCATATAAATAGTGTATATGTACTTATTTTGTGCTTTAAATACTTAGTCGCATTATTGGTGAGTGGCGTTTGGGATGGCCAAACACTCAGTTAGTTAGACAGACAATTTTCACGCTTACAGTTTGGTTAGTTACAGTCCNTTTGTGCTTTAAATACTTAGTCGCATTATTGGTGAGTGGCGTTTGGGATGGCCAAACACTCAGTTAGTTAGACAGACAATTTTCACGCTTACAGTTTGGTTAGTTACAGTCCATTGACGTAAGTAAGTAATCAATTCGGTAATCGTTATAAAGAAGGTTGTCCAATTTCATTTGATTGCATAATTTTAGGTGCTCAACTAGAAAAATATGGGAAAAATTAATAGATTTTTATAATTATGTTTATCGAAATATTCTTTAGGGGGAATTTTCGGCTATAATGAGGTTGAGGAGTAGCTTTGAGCTTTGTTGAGCTTTAAGTGTGCAGTAGATTATAGTAGTGGTATCCTCTTCAACTGTAAAAGCCTTGAAAACTTAAAAGCACCTCATAAAGTTTTGAGTTTACCACATAATTAGATTTAAATATTCACTTAACGGATAAAATATTAGAGGAAGTCAATATCAAAATCTGTAGCCCCATCGATAAATCAGAGCACTATTATCAATAAGTGTATTAGCAAGAAGACCGTAATTCTTTTTATTATGGAATTAAAGCAATACCGTTAAATGCATATATCGATAACTTCTAAAAATATCGATAAGTATGTCCTTGTCGATAAAAATTATGAGAAACATCGATAACATGAAATATATTGTTATCGATAATTATATCGAGATAAAAAATTTAGCTTATGCTTCTTGTTTCAATAGTTTCAAGCATAGCAAGTACTGACCGCGCGTATCGTATTCAACCAAGAACATTTTTATGCCTACAAATACTGACCGCGCGTATCGTATTCAACCAAGAACATTTTTATGCCTACAACTACAACCTGCAATTACGTTCTTAAGAGCCAGTTGAGCACTTGTACGAGAGAAACTGTTCTAATAAAACGACCAAGATGACAAGAAAGTCAACAGTGATGGAAGCACGGGCTAAAATAAAACCAGTTGTGTAAAATTCTGCGACTAAATTATCAAGCAATTGATTGGAAATTTCCTTTTCACCCAAACCCAGAAGATTTGAGCACTTATATTAACGAAGATCATCGCCACTAACTTTCATCGAAGTTAGCAGAATAGCACCAGCTAGCGGATAGCTATTTAAGCCCACCAACATAAGGAATGTTGTGTGTCACTAGCCATAGCGCGTTAGCCAGACTAACCAGCCAACTAGCCCCCCGAAGCCAGAACAACATGTCCACACCCGACCGCGCCAACCAATTCAACCCTAAAATTACAGACCAGCTAACCAAGCGGTTGATGTTGAGCGCGCACGCAGAGGCTAAGTGCACATTTTTGGTTAAACATTTGGTTTTAATTTTGCGGCATCATCGTCATCGTCAATAATGTAGTTGATGCTTAAATGTTGATGCCAGCGCCATAAAATGACAAAACAACAACAAAAGCACAAGCAGCTGCAAAACAAGGTATTTTAAAGCAAAACATTGGGCTATCGAGTGACCCCCAAAAACGGTTAGGAGCAGGAGGTTGAGAGGAGAGGCGAGCGACACAGACATCAGCAAAATAGTCAACAAAATCGTTGACAGCAGCCAAAACAACAACTCATGTACAAAATACAACAAAATTAACATTTTCGAGTGTTGTTGGCTGCATGTAACCGTTTTATGTTGGATTTTGCTTTGTTGTTGCTCGTGCTATCCACGCGCTTGTACAGCACTCAACAAGGATTCAGTTCATCGACCACTTAATTTATCCAGCTGAGCTTTGTTGTGCCACGGCTCATTTATGCGTAGTTGAAACAAGTGAAATACGGCAAAAATGCAGTGAAATGGAAGTAGGTAGAACATGAATGGATGTGTAAGAGTTTAAATGAAGGAGGGGCAGGGAGAGCGGCTGGTTGGCAGTTGGAAGAGTTAAAGTGCTGAATTGAGGAAAATAGGCGCTGAAGGTGAGGAAAAACCAAAGTATGCTGTTGCATTAATGTAAGCATGTAATGGATGGAAAAGTGAGGCGCGGAGTTGGGAGAGAAAAGAAAATAAATATACCTATGCACATATATCGGCAGAGAGCGAGGAAGGGTGAGCAGCATCAATGCATTTCATTGAAATGAAGTGCAGCAAGACAGAAAAAAAATTTGAACGCCATTAATTGCCGAAACACGTCGCTCATGCCAGCATGTAAATGACAAAAAAAAAGACAACAAAAAGAAAACCAAACCACAAATCCAACACTCGTGCTACGCGACATTTTCAATAAAATTTTAATCAGCACACAACGAGCTGGCCACTGGCGGCTAACGCACACGATTTTAAAAGATTCGCGCTCAAGTCGTGACATGCTTTTTGCTAGAGCCAACATTTAGGCGCTGAAGCTTAAATACATTTAAGCGATTTTTTTTCCTACCCTTCCACTTTTCGCGAAAACCGCCAGTGGTGCGCGCTAGCAACTTGCATAGTTCACAGGAAACTCAATTTGTGCGCGTAGTATAATTTTAGGCGCATCACCGGCATGCTCGCTTATATATTTGCTCCTGCTGTAGCTGCTGCTATGCCTATTCATTATGCATTAATGTAAATACGGCAAATGTTTTGCAATCATTAACATAATTGAATTACAAATAAGTGCGCTGAGTGTAGACATACAAACGCACACAAATTTACGGTTTGCACAGAAATCTGCTTACATTTGTATTTGCTATATTTGCTAGCAAAATACATTTGTATATACATAAAAGTAGACAAATTTACTATACTCACGCTACACACACACTACACACAAATGTCCGTGCGGCCGTGCACTCTCACACCGTTTTCGCTGGGAATTTGTAATTCCTAATGGCGGCTGGCTTGTGCAAATTTTACTACAAGCTTTTTAATTACCGTTACGGAATCGAACCACCGTTGCTCTCTGAGTAAAACTTGACTAATGGACTTACATTTTAGTGAAGTGCGGCCGTGGAATAAGCTTGACTGCGCTTTTTTTTGAGATATTTTGTATGTACATGTATATATGATGTGCAGAAGTGGTAGAGGAAGTTGACTTTGAAATATATTTGGCTTGATCGCTGATTTGTGCAGCAGTCTGGCAAAAGACTAATTGCAAAATAGCGAATTTTCCAAGTGAATTTATTTTGGCGCACTTAGCTATGTCTGCATTCAGTTATTCAGGCAAGTATTTAAGTATATACGCACATAGTTAAGCATTGGTCTGGGAGTAGCAAAACCGATGCAAATATTTAACATATTGTACTCAATTGAAGCTTAAAATGGATGCAATGATGTTGAACTAATAGAGTTTTGTTTCGTTTTTATTATCTGCATGCTGTGGCGGCTAGTAGAGAGTGCTCAGTTATTTGAAAATAATGTATTGGAATCCATACGTTTGAGTAGGATGCTGTGAGGGGTGCAAAATTTAGTAGATACAGATAAAAAACGGCTGAAAAAATTGCGATTCACTAACAGAAGAATTTAAGTGTGGTTTCATAATCATTATCGATATTGTGAACGATAGTTTTATCGTTATCGATAATGTTATCATCATCACTATTCTTACGGTTTGGGTACTGTTATAAGCACGGCTTATCGTTATCGATGTTTTTAGTGAGAATATTATCGAAGTTGTAATCGAAGTAGTAATCGCCATCGAAATCTATATTGGTGTCGCTATCATCATATCTATAGTTATCGCGCGCTATTTTTTTTATTATTATGGCCATCGATATTGGTATCGATAGTGCCTTGTTTGCGTATATCGATACCTTTATCATTAGAGCTAGCGTTACCGGTATGCTTACGCCGTGCGACAGTAAAATTTACACACAAAAAAAATCAATAAATTCACGAAATTAGGAAGCAAATGCAGTAAAAGAGCGTTTTCTTCTTTGATCTCAGGCCTTTTTAAAAGTACTTAAAAACTTCATTTTAAAAACCCAGTACGCGAAAATAACGTAAGCGACATTTTTTTCCAAAATTTTCTTTTAGATGCAGAAATATTCCTAGATCATCTAGATGCATTTCTGCATAAAAAAAAACCTAAAAAATAAAAATGTCTCTTACGTTATTTTAGCGGTTAGGGCTCGGTATAATAACAATACGGCTACAAATGAAAGAGAAAATTCTTCAGAATTGGAAAGGATTAGCTTTTTTGATGCAAAAGGATGAAAAGGTATCGAAAATGTCTTTTTAAAATTTTATATTTGATTATCCTTGAAAATATCTAATATGTATTTGTTTATTGATATTGGGCTTTGTACCACGATTATATTTTTAAGGATAATTGGAAAAAGCAACAATGTCTAAGGGGTAGAAGTTATAGCTGCTATTTAAGAGGTCACCACATCTCCTTATCGGGCTTCTTTTTTTAGACTTCAGCAGGGATCGAACCCGCATCGTCCCCGTAAACTATTCTTGCTAATTTATTTCATTAATTTCATTATTTGCCGCTTTTAAAACTGCCGATGAAGTCTAAAAAAAGAAGTCTGATGAGGAAATATGGTGATCTCCGAAACAGCAGCTGTAACTTCTACCCCTTAGACATGGTTGCTTTTCCATTTCCAAAAAAAAAAAAAAACAAATGAAAAATCGTGGTACAAAGCTCAATAACAATATTGAATTAAATATTAATAAGCCACAATAATACTGACAGAGAAATAGTTTAGGATGAGCCTGCCTGAAACTATAAAATAAAACAAATTATTGTATAGAATTAACAATCACAACCACGCTGTCAGCTATAACTTCTACCGCTTAGACTTTGTTGCTCTTTCCATTAAAAAAAAACATAATCGTGCACTATGGCTGAAATAAGTAAGTAAGTAAGTCTGCGACCAAAAGTCCAATTTTCAGCTTTTGCTTTCAACATTTTTAATTGAATGTTTAATTTTTTGTTTGCTGCGTTGTGCTGCTGTTTNCAAAACATAATCGTGCACTATGGCTGAAATAAGTAAGTAAGTAAGTCTGCGACCAAAAGTCCAATTTTCAGCTTTTGCTTTCAAAATTTTTAATTGAATGTTTAATTTTTTGTTTGCTGCGTTGTGCTGCTGTTTGATAAAATTACTATTTTCAGTCGTCATCAAAGTAAAAAATGAACAAATACCCAACGTGTCGAAGTCTACTTCTTCTTAATTGGGAAGAGGCCCAAGTATTACAATTGCGCCCCTTTTAAGAGAGCTAGAAACGGAAAAATTAAGCTAATATTTTCCTGCGGGCCTTCTTCAAAACTTGCGAACTAAGCATNTGATAAAATTACTATTTTCAGTCGTCATCAAAGTAAAAAATGAACAAATACCCAACGTGTCGAAGTCTACTTCTTCTTAATTGGTAAGAGGCCCAAGTATTACAATTGCGCCCTTTTTAGGAGAGCTAGAAACGGAAAAACTAAGCTAATATTTTCCTGCGGGCCTTCTTCAAAACTTGCGAACTAAGCATTTGATAAGACATGTATTTATAGGGATGTTAAGTACCGTTTAAGGGTCTGTAAAAGCTCTCTTTTTTTTGCTGACACGGCATATTTTTACGCCCTTACGATTGTAGCACAACAAAAATGTTGTAATTTTTAATGGAGTTAAATTTGTACGAACTTTGTACATTCACTGGCAGCCTTTACTATGCCCGTTTCCTTTCAGCCTCCTTGCCTCCCTAAAATTTCTTCAAGTAAACCTTAAATTAATCCCAATTAATCAGCATCAATGTTGCATAATTTTGTGCACACTATTTATATACCATCCTGATAATACAATAACGTGAAAATCCGGCATTTAATTGTGCTTATTTGCCGATTAATTCAAATGAGGGCAAATACTAATAATCGAAATTATGCTGTCAATAATAAAGTCTATTAAAGTATGACATACACACAGACGGTTACGGATCTGAGTAGGAAAACATTAAAGCGCATACATATTTATTTATACCTAAGTATGTATGTATAGTGTCTCAAAGTTAAGCATTCGCCGAATCAATGCGCTATTGTTCTTAATGGAAGAGCTAAGTGAATGTCAAGTTTAATATGATAATGAATTTGCTATTTAAACAAATTGCGCACATAACTGTCGAGCAGCGATTTGACAAAAAGAGTGTTCAGTGTTGGTTGCTTCAACGCCTTGACATAGGCTACAAGGAAGTTAGTTGATGCAATTGTTGGCATTGCCAAAAACTAGAAAGGAATTATAGAAAGGTGTGAAAGGGGAACATAATGTTCAGAATTTGAAGTGAAGTAGGTAGGTAAAGTGATAAACAAAATGAATGTTAATAGGGCAATTCTGGCTAAAATAGTGAAAAGTCTTTCGTAAGAAAGACAAATGACAAGATAGTTCGAAAGACTTTTGTTATTCTAGCACAAAAGCCTTAAGGAAACGATATCTCATTCACGACTCGTGCGGAAAAGCCATTTTGAGAGAAAGCACTTGTATAGCATTGAGCTTGCGTTACTGCACCAGTGGCAATGGCCGAGTGGGCAAGGCAGAGGCGTACGGAATTTTTTTCTTAATTTTTAGAAAATTATTTTAAGTATTTTTTCTTTTTAATACATTTTTTTTTCTTTATTTGATTTTCTTTGATGGTCTGGTTTTAATTGTTTTTAAAAGTATATTTTTTAAATTTCATTTAATTTTTAGGAATTTATTTTCTTTAAAAAATTTTTTTTTTTTAGGTTTTTAGTTAAATTCTCTTTTGAATTTTTAGTTTTTATTGAGTTTCTTACATATATTTCTTACAATATATATTTTTTTATTTAATTTAATTAGAAATTTGTTTTACTTTTTTCTTTTTTTAAATTTACTTTGTTATTCTTTTGTTAATTTAATTTGTTTTAATATTTAGATTTTATTGTTTTAAAAATAAAAATGTAGCTAGTTTTTTATTTCATTAAATTTTTTAGAATCGGAATATAAAATATTTTTTTTGGGAAAAGGACGAATAGTTCCAATACCTATTTGTCCTTGTGCTCCAAAAAATGTGTAATTTTAAATATATTTTTTTTCGTAAGCTAATAAAGTTAAAAAGAAAATTAAAATGCACCAACGCATTTAATTTTCTTTCAGTTGCACAGAATTTTCCTTTGTATTTAACACCCACATTGTTATTCTACATTGCACTGAATTTTTTTAAAATAATTTTTGAATTAATAAAATCCTGACGTCAGAGAGACAAACTAGAAACGAACTTTTACTAAATTTGGCCCCGAGTTTCGTGAGTATAGTAATTTTTGTTTAGGTAAAATTTACCCATGCACGCTGGTATTTGCGGTATACACTTGCAGACTACCGGCTAGGACATAGTCATTTTTAAATAAGGGTTTTAAAGTTCTCGGAAATAATTAGTTTGCACTTTCAACAGCCATAACTCTTTAGAATTGATTTTCAGAAAGCTACTGAAAACCTTGGCCACTGAGAATTTATTTAGCTTTTGAATTCTTAAAGTTTCACGCATTTCCCTACTCCTATAGAGCTTTATTTTTAAACAACTGAAAGAAAGAAGCCAATGCAAGTACTTACCAATGCAAATAAAACCGAAAACGAAAGTAACGAACCAAAATCATTTATAGTCCACAAGTTGAAATGTGAACGCCCTTGGGGGCACACAAATTGACTTCCCAACAAGACGCACTTCGGCTATCCCGCGGTGCGCACACAAAGCGCTGCAGCAAAAGTAAACCATTATCTCGGTCTCAGGGCTTTTATAAAAAGAAAAAAAAAACTGGAACTCCCAATGCAACTTGCACAACACAGTGCACTTCATCACAACATATTGACGTTGATTTGGAATTTATTTGTTAACGCACATATCTACATATACTCTTACATGATGCACAAATATAGCCCGAGTTAGGTAAGTAAGCGCTAACTGAAAAGAAAAAACATTTTAGTATTTTCTGAGTAAATAGTGCAACACAAATAGCCGAAAGCGATTGAGGAGAGAGCGAGAGAGAGGAATAGAATGATGTAAAAAAATAAAATTAAATACTTTATGCTTTCAATTGTGGCAACTGACCAGCCAGAAGGTAGACTAAACTAAACTACAATGAAGTGAACTAAACTCACTCGGGCAGACAGACGCATAGCCAGCAAGAGAAAAAAGGAAAAAGTAACTACTTTGCGGTAAAACAATAGAATACTTATTGCAAAAAATAGAAAAATTACAGCAGGATTCAGTGGAGACAAAGATAAAATGAAATAGTTTCATGGAAAATTTTCAAACTTTATTTGTTGTAGTAGCCAACAATCTGTAGATGGAATTTAAAAAGTAAATAAGAACAATTGCGTTGATAGTAAAAACAAAAACTATGGAAGTGGCTGAGTTTCAGGTAGAAACACGAATGCGTTGAGCAAACATTTTAGCAAAATTTAGAATGAGAAAGATTTGACGATAGAAAGAAACACAAACATTTGCTTCAAAAAATGTTGTTTTGACCATCAAAACTACAGCAGACGCTTTAAAAAAAAATAATAATAATATTGCAGTGACGAGAAATTGTTATGAAGTGTAAGTTAAGAAAAAATAGTTCACTGAATGATGTTGCCATATTGATAAATTGGTCATTATGAAAGACCTCTTAGGTTTCTTATTTAACCCTTCAAGCGCAGCCTGTATAAGAAGAAGTAGAAAGTATATATTCACAAACGCTTGTATGAGTCACAATTCTCACATCGAACTTGAAAGATGAAATTTTCAAATCGGATAGAACTTAGATAGATCAACGAGTGCTTTTTCTTGGGATATTTTAGTCGCATTCTGCATCTGCTTTTTTTTTTAAGAAAAGAGTTCAGTATTGAGAGGATCACTTAACAGCGGTGCCGAATTTGATATACACAAAGATTTTAAACATCGGTTTCTCCTCGAAAGTCAATGGACTTGAAAACATTGTTCATGATAAAGCAAAATAAGCTTTTGGTTTTGTACAGCTGCATGCCAAATTAATAATTTACACCTGGAGCAAACAGTGAGCTTATTTATATATAAGCTGAGAGGTTAGAAGATCTGCGAGATGATAAGAGCACAAGAATCCAGGTGCGGCTATCAATTGAAAAATTCTTTTGATGTGTATATTTGCCTCTATGCACTGTATTTGTTCTTTCAGTGCTAATCAACTAGATGAGCAGCTCATATTTCAACACAAATGTAAGAACTCTGTATACGCGAGGCCTAAATTCCTCTTTATTGTTGCCAATTTATCGCGAATCTATTTCGGATTACACGAATGCAGATCCTGCAAGTGGGGAATGCAAACATTTTTAAACAAGTTTTGCTTTCGTGGCTCCCATTGAGAAGATGCTGGCACACTTGTACTGGAGATGGGGTGAGTTTGCCTTTAAAAACATTCGGGAAGTCTCAGGGAGTTCGCGTTAATTACTCGCCCATAGCCCTATTTTATCTTAGAAGCATCGGTGATGATTTGTCGCAGACATATTGAGATCTAGATAAGGAAGTGATAACGACGGTTTAATGAAAATATCCTTCGACTCGACATCCATAGGCGGACAACGAAAGCAAGGGGGACAATGAATAAAATGGGAAGACCGAGTGTAAAAGGACCTGTCTGCACCTGTTATGAAAAACTGGTGCCAAATCGAAAGAAAAGGGGCAATTGAAGGAGTTAGTTAGATCCACCATACCAACGAAAAAATATTGTTGAATTGAGCGTTTTTTCGCCGCCTCTGTGACAATGCTCTATACTTTAAATTTCACGGCAGCTGTGACAGAAGTCATTCTCCAGTAGCCCATTCTGCCAGCGTACTTTCTCATAAGCCAGTGACCAGGGATAATTCCAGTCAGACTGAGTTGCAACTTTTCTTGCCGAAATAGGACCAGATTTGTCGGCTGCTTCTACAAATGGGTTTGGAACATATTACAATGGTCTGGCAGCCTAAAACAAAGATTCGTGAGTGACTTATTTATGTGGGCCTTCGGAAACTTACAGTTGGCAGTAATAGAATATGAGTTATATAAAGTTACGGAGTCATGATTATAACAATAAACAAATTGTTTTTTGTTTCGTTTTTAGTGTCACTCCCTTCTCTCGGAAGAAAAAAACGATAAAGCAATCTTCTTGCATATATTTCAATCAGTGCAGTTTCAGAAACAAGTACAAAAAAAAATATATCAAGTATTTGAACAATTATTAGTATTAGTATTATTATTATTATTATTAATGTTATTATTATTATTATTATTATTATTATTAATGTTAGCCTTAAAACATTTATTTAGGCAAAAAATACCCGAAATTACTAACTATTTTATTGTCACTCGATATATCAATTTTTTTTTTTTAAATAACTTGGGGAAGTTTTCAAATGTTCATATTAGACACAGTCAAAGCTGGCATCAAATACAGCATATAAATTAGTGAAGTCTTAAGAGTGTGTTACCAAATTAAAAATAATGTCAAATTTGTAACTTTTGAAATTTTACGATTATTTAATTTTAATAATTTAAGACACGTCAAAATGTTGACATTAAACTGTAAAAAATGTCTTGCCAAAACCATCGAATCTAGTGTAAAAAAACTATCGTGCAACCAGATCAAAAAAAAATACATTGAGTAAAAGATAACTTTAATATGAGTAATAGCGTGGACCGAGAATCCGCTTTTTTAGAATTGCGATTGGAAATAGCAAAAATATGGTTCATATTTCTCTAAAAAAATCTGTGTGAAATGTGAAAATTTTTTGTCAATATCCTAGGCTCGCCCAAGTCCATCAAAGTTCAAGTACTAAACAATTTTTTTCTTAGCTAACTTCGATTCTCTACAAAAAAAGGTCCATATACCAAATTGTGGAGAACTAATACTTTCGAACCTTATTGCAGTTTTATTAAAAAAATGTATTAATTAATTTACATATTAATTTTTATTTTTTGAGCATTTTGAACATTGATGGACTTGGGAAAGCTTAGGATATTGACCAAAAAATTCCAAATTTCACACAGATTTTTCTGAAAATCAAAATTAAAAAAAAAAAAACGGATTTTCGGCCCACGCTAATGAGTAACTAAAATTCCATTTTTTTATTTAGTTTATTTAGTTATTTAGTAACAAAAATGTTCATAAGGAATACTGTGTAAAAAATTTCCATGCCAACCTTTTATTATTTTTAAATTATATGTCTTTTAAATTAAGGCGTGCGAGTAAACGTCGTAGCTGACTATGTATGGTGCCAAGGGGCGTATATGTTATGTTCGTAATTACGGGTTTATGATCATGAGTGGTAAATTTTAACTATTTTTGTATATCTTTTTTAAGTTTTAATTTAAATACAATTTCGCTATTGTCTACGATAGGTGTGCCACCATTTTCGACCAAAATTACGTTTTTGTCGAAAAAAGTAACACTTCGTGGGATTTACTCATATACCTATGACTCAGACTGCTTTAAGACTTTGGACTCCCCCCTAGATTGAGCCCTGAGCCCTTACTCTGTAGCTCTTAGTAAATTTGTTCAAATTCGAACGATTGGTACTATAAAACAGTTAGGCGTTCGAATCGAAAAGAATTTCTGACTACAGACTTACAGTCCTGATTTTGCACGTATTGCCTTATTTTGATATGTACATAAATTCGAAAGTAAAATTTCTTCGACTGTAAATAGTAAGACTTCCATGGCCACCTAAGTAAAACTGTTAAATGTATATACTTTATTCACTTTCGCTGTTGTTTGGGTGCACTCACACCATAAAAGATATTCATTCGCCTGTATTTTTGTACAGCATAGTTAGCACTACAGGAAAATTTCATGTACCTTATTATATTTTTATTGTAAACATTAAGGTATTTTGCTTAGCAACATCATTCAACAGTAATTACTTTCTGATGTAAGTTTCTTAGAAATCAGTACACTTAATGCTCGGAGCTAAACAACGTTGCTAAGCAACATACAGAAACGCTCGGCCCCAGTGTGCCACAACACCACCGCCACCAGCACACTTTTACCACCAATCTACCTCCCGTGCAACCCAGATACCTCCACTCAACGCATTACATAGTATTTGCGCCCGCTTTTGTATTGGCATTTCATTTCATTTTGCTTTCATTAGAATTTCATTAAAATTTCTAATTAATTTCATTATTTTTTCTCCTCCGTTTATACTTTCAATACATACAAGAGTATATATTTATACATCTTGTACTTGTAGGGCATCATATTACGGCTACAACGAGCAGAAGTACCACAAGCCATGTAACTTGTGCCCTTTTGTGGCTGCCGCTACTGCTGGCTGCTGTGGTAGCCTAGCGCTTAGATATTTTTTCTTTTGTTGGTGAAAGGGAAAGCGGCGAACGGTTGCGCAAATTTTTGTTCACATTTTGGCTTCGGAATCATTTTTGGGTGGCGGTGGAGTGTGCGCGTTGTTTTGCATGCTAAAGCTTACGGAGTGAGGCCACCAACATAATTAGCGTAGAACAACAATTGAGGTATGCACCAGTGGGAACACATATGTAAGTATTGTTTTCTCATAAAGAGGACATAGAAATAGCAGCAAGCGAATACCTTAAAAGTGGATGTACGTGTATTGTTCGCAAAAATACATGAATGATTAACCGTATGCGCCACTGTTGCTTCTGGGCCCACTCACGAGCAAATAATTCTAATTTATGAGTTTTATTCAATACAGGTTCCACTGTAGATATTCTCTACTGAGGAACATAAAACATTAGTGAGCTCGTATTTGTTATTCCTGGTCGTTCTTGTCTATTGCAACACTATTTGGAACTACTAATGCTGCTGACATTTAAAATGTAGCAACTCTTCTATTTAGTGTGCTACAGCCAAGACGCCTACAACTATGCTAGGAAATTTCTCATAAAGGCACCAAAATTTAATTTAAACTTTTTTAGCAGTAGAAATACATGCGAAGTCATACAGTTATGTAGTCACTTATATATAGGTATTAACATGCATGCACATATTCACTTTTCATAAAATTTTAAGCATTTAGAGAAAGTCACTTTATCACATTTATTTCATTAGGTATAATTTTTTTTCTCTCAAATAAATTTTAAATTTTTCGTTCATTGTTAGCTCAGGTGTTTATTTTTTTGGCTTCTGCTTAATTAAGTTTTTAGTATTTGTACTGCTTTGCCTTCTGAATGCACTTATTTGGTTTCCGAATACTGAAAATTTTTGCTGCGAAACTATAAGAAAATAAAAATTAATTAAAACGAAGCTAATATTTAAAAGCAAGTTGTGTAAACGCAATATTGTAATTCTAATGGAGTTATTTTCTGCACTGCCTCGAAACTTCGAAGGAATTTTCATTAAAAATTTCACTGCTCAGTAAAATCGTAGAAGCGTTTTTTAGTGTAAGGTAGTAACCAATGTTAATTTAAATGCATTCATTTCTAACCCAATCTAGAGCAGCCACAATCAAAAAAAACTTCAGCACCTTATTAAAAATAAATAAACAAAAATTTACTCAGATTGTAAACTGTCATGTCAACAGAAAAAAGCAAAACCAAATGCTAGTGTTAAATGGTTATTCATACTTTTTTTAGAAAAAATATTTTAGTGCTAAATATATATTTTTTCCACAAAATAAAACAAAAATATCCCAAAAATAATTTTGGCTGTTTTCGTCAAGTTTTATTTATATATTTTATATTTTATTATTTAGTTATATTTTCCCTCAAAAAATTATTTCCTTCCAAAATCTCTAATAAATAATATTCAAAAAAACTAAAATATATATATACATCGTTTTCGAAAAAAAACAAAATCTATGAATTATTAAAACTAAATTAAAATTATTATTCTAGTGATAAAAAGATATCTATTACCCAAAAATATTTTTTCTTTTTCATTTTTATTGATGAATTAATACAAATATGTTTTCCATAAAAAATTATTATTTTACTCAATTCCTTAAAATACCCTAAAAAGANAACAAAAATTTACTCAGATTGTAAACTGTCATGTCAACAGAAAAAAGCAAAAACAAATGCTAGTGTTAAATGGTTATTCATACTTTTTTTTAGAAAAAATATTTTAGTGCTAAATATATATTTTTTCCACAAAATAAAACAAAAATATCCCAAAAATAATTTTGGCTATTTTCGGCAAGTTTTATTTATATATTTTATATTTTATTATTTAGTTATATTTTCCCTCAAAAAATTATTTCCTTCCAAAATCTCTAATAAATAATATTCAAAAAAACTAAAATATATATATACATCGTTTTCGAAAAAAAACAAAATCTATGAATTATTAAAACTAAATTAAAATTATTATTCTAGTGATAAAAAGATATCTATTACCCAAAAATATTTTTTCTTTTTCATTTTTATTGATGAATTAATACAAATATGTTTTCCATAAAAAATTATTATTTTACTCAATTCCTTAAAATACCCTAAAAAGAATAATTTAAAAAAATATTGTGCGTATCGTCGTTCTGCAAAACCGCGTAACTGACATTTTTTGCCAAAAATTGGATTTGCTTACACAAGCTCTTGGTTTAAACCTTATCCATTCGTCCTGAAATATATGTATAAGCCATGAATGCGATTGCTTTATAAAAAAGAGAACCATTATGAAATATGAGTGTTTTTACTCTCTAGAATATAATTTNATTTAGTTATGTACAATACGTATATTACATTGTACATACATGTCATCGTTTAGATACAAAAAACGCGTATCGTCGTTCTGCAAAACCGCGTAACTGACATTTTTTGCCAAAAATTGGATTTGCTCACACAAGCTCTTGGTTTAAACCTTATCCATTCGTCCTGAAATATATGTATAAGCCATGACTGCTATTGCTTTATAAAAAAGAGAACCATTATGAAATATGAGTGTTTTTACTCTCTAGAATATAATTTATGCAACCTCACATACGCGGTCTTAAATTATCTTGATACGCGGTTATACCTTTCGTTGAAACGCGTTTTCTAATTTAACCGGCGATATGTATATATTGATTGAAATTCAAAATAGCTTTTTTGGTCAAAACAAATTTATTTTTTAAAATTAATAGTATTTCTAAAAATAATGTTTTTCAAAAATTTATTCTTTTTATTGCCTGGAATTTTTTTCTAATTGTAGCGAAATAACTTTTCTCAGGAAAATATTTTTTTCTAAAAAATGGTAAATTTATTTTAATTTTGTTTAAAATTATTTGGCCCTATTATGGTTGTCGTTGTTATTTTTCCATCAAACATAGTCTTCATAAGTGCGATTCCAGCTACGCTGACCAAAGAATCTTTGCGAGGAACACCTTTCCGCAAAAATAGAGTGGTCAGTGTTGCTGGAGTATGATCGCTGCTAAATTTAGAATATTTTTTCCTATAAAAATGATCTGGAGCTGATCTGGAAAAACAGTATACAGATCCGTAATATACGACCCAATCTTAAGTTGATGTGCTTTGGCGTTTTTTTGTGTCATTTCAAAACCTGAGATTTTCCTTACAGTGCTATTGGGTCTGTATTTCACTCTTCTCTCGTCGGAAACCATAAAAAAAAGTGCTCGCATTAACTTCAAACCGGCGCTCTATCTTCTACTTTAGAAAAAGGGACAGATCAAAATATCTCGAGAACAAAAAGAGGTAGCAAAATAAATGTAACAATATTTTAAATCTTTTGAGATAGACGATTCAAGGAATTATTACGACCTCTAATATGAGCTTTAAAAACAAAACGTTTTAATTATTTTTTTTTTCTTTTTTTGAGCTGAAAAGAGCATACATACAATGCACTTTTAAAAAATGTTGAAAAACATATTTTTGTTAGTCTTGGGTAAAAAAAACATCCTTTTAAATGACCACAAGATCCGAAAAGAGTATTTTTTGAAATTCACTACAGGCTGATTTTATGTGAAAAGACAAAAAATCAGCAATTTAACATTTAAGGGTCGGTTTTGAGGTCAAGAAAAAGTTCAAATCAATCAGATTTTCATTTTTTTTTCAAAATAGAATGTCGTGCGACATAATATAGTCATTGTTGGCCTACAGGTCAAATTTGAGCCCACTGAGCCGATCTACTTTTATTTCACGCAGATCCAAATATATATAAATATATGTACACCATTTCCTCACAACTTAAATCCCCGTTGAGCAATTAGGCTATAAGTTAAATAATTGCCTATTTATAAATTATTCAAAATTAATTTATCTATACATAAAGCATGCTCAAATAAATTTAACTTCCTCGATTGCCTTTGCTCTGCAATGTGCCATTATACACGGGTGTATATATGTATGTGTTCGTGCGCCTGTAGGTATGCTTAGCAACCTCATTTAGCAGACCGCCGAAAAAAAAACACTTTATCGTGTGCATAATTAATGCCTTGTAATTATGTTAATTTCGTTGCTATTAAAAAATTAACACTTAATATGCATTTAGGTGTACGGCATAAACTAAGCTAAGCGGCACTGTTTTACTAACTCCAGTAGAATGATATGCAAATATAAAATTGTTAGAGTTAGGTGTGTGCAACACAATAAAAAGCACCAAAAAAATTCTAAACAGCGACCACAACGAAAGGCATGAAAATACTATAATTTGTTGGTGGTTTTTAAAGTTAATTAAAAAGCGTGTACAATGGCCATGTATGCGTTCGTTATTTGCGGTTAATGCTTGCTGTGTCTTTACCCTTTGCTTTAGCAGTTGCGGAATATTATAAAAAAAAATTATAAAAATAATACCTAATTCATAATAAGTATATATCACTATTTTTTAGTTTGTTGTAAGGTTTTTTCATTTGTAATTTTTACTGCATAATCAAATCCCTTAAGCGAAAAAAATCAATGCGCATTCAGTCCTGTCATCCTATTTCAAATGTTCTCCCTCCAAATTTTTCTGCCAAACCTTCATTCACTTCACCTAAACATACATACATACGTTCAGTTTGGTCAACCACTGCGTGTTGTATGCATGCTGATTTTTGGTTACACACTTTTTCACGCCTTTTAACCAGCATCATCATCATCTAGCAGTTTTTCTACATTCTTCTTTTCGTTTTTTTTTTTTTTTGTTGGTCACTTGCTGATACGCAAATGCGTAGCAAAAACCACAACAAAGACACAAATACCAAAAATACCGAAAATTTACATGCATCTGTGAGCGATTTGCGTATTGTGGTTGATCAGCTGTTGGTGGGAATAGCTGTTGTTTTGATTTTTTTTTGCTTTATTTGGTTTTGTACTGCATTAAATTGCTTTTGTACGAGCGTATTTAGTGACCCAAATGTGGTGGCGTAAAAAGAGGAAAGGAAATTTGAAAATACAAAAAAATGGTTAAACCAAAACACAGCAGCATAAAAAATACTCCACAAGCACATTAGACCGTACCACCTTACATGCAAACAAAAAAAGTTCCCCGTACATCGTTGAGCCGAACAAAATTTGGCAAGGCAATTTTTTTAAGTATAGTATATAGATCTACTGGAATAATCGAAATACTTCCGTAGCAAAAGTTTAATGATTTTTAGTGAGCTTTAATTACGGACATTAGAGTGGTACACTAATGTGAGCTGAAATCTGAACAAAAAGAAAATACTGATTTAAGATCCGACTGTATATATATGTCGAAGATATGACGAAAAATGTAAAAAAGCGACCATGAGAGAAAAATCATCGACACCGACACTTAAAAAAAAAATTTTTAAAGTGTCCCGTCGAGACAAAAATATCAATATATCATGCTTTAGAAACTGCCTTTAAATGAAGAAGAAATGCGAAACACGTAAAAAGGCGACAGTAGGTAGGGTTCGGAAAAACCGAATTTGAATTCGAATCGAAATGTGTCTTTGGGAAAATGGTGGTAGGGTAGGGTGGTAGGTAAAGGTCAGTGGCGGATCCATACTTTTTTTTACCCTTATTCTTATAATTTTAAACTAGTAATTCTTGTATATATCCATAGGAAATGGCTCTAATGATTTTGGTTAAATTTTGAATTCATATAACGTTTTTTATTTTAAGGTTATCTGTATTGGAGTCATCTCCAAAAATATTCGTATATGGCTGGCACCTATTTTCATTAGTTACAAAAAAAATATCATAATATGGGTATCACATGGAAATTATTTGAAAAAAAAAAAACAAATCAGAAATATTTTTGAGTGAGGTTGCCACCCATTTTTCACCGTATGTT
>NW_016166851.1:22728-23027 GCF_001687245.7 Rhagoletis zephyria | reverse complement strand
GCTACTGAATTCTATAAACTGTCAGCTTTCACACAATTTAAAATATACAATTGTGTTGCTAGCTTCATGTTGCTAAAATGTTTCAAGGAAATGTTGTGGAATTTCACACTTATTTCTTGTTTATTTCTTATTATGCTATGCTTAAGAACAAAATATTTTTAAATCGACAAAACATTAATAAGAAAATTTGAAGGATTTTAGATGTTGGGTATGGTAGCACGAAATGTCACAATCTGCTTAATTGTCAGGTTGTTAATATGGCGACGAAAAAGTGACAATGGAACTACCTTGTTTTTTGT
>NW_016166851.1:0-22718 GCF_001687245.7 Rhagoletis zephyria | reverse complement strand
TTTTTTTTTTATTAAAAAAAATGTAAATATTTCAAAAATGGTGACACTTTTACCTGAAATTTTTTTTTATCAGAGAGCTCACCCCCTACCTACCTTCCCCTGAAGTTTGACACGTTACTTCTGGGACACCCTGTATACATATATTTTGTTCATTTTCATATAACCATTCAAAACTTTTTTATTCACATACATATGTATCGATTTCCGTTGTTAGTAGCATGCTTTGTTTGCAACTAGCTTTAATGCAAATGAAAAATATTTTGTAAAAATATTGAAGTTTTGCCCTGTTAAAGTTAGAACTTTTTTATAAGAAAGAAAAAATCTGAATGATCAATAAATTTCTCAGAAACTACTAAGTCTATAGAAAACTAATGTACATACATTTGTATATACCGTTTATTGGGAGTTTCTAAGATACCCATGATTAAGTGGAACCACTTTTTTAAGCTGAATAACAAGTATCTCGAAATCTTATTTTTGGAAAAGNATAAAATGTCCCACACCAAAAAACTTACAATTGGGTAATGCCGCTTCGAATTTTTCACAATTGAGCAATTGTCAAAAATCTGCTTTTTAATCAAAAAGTTGTTTATTGAAACTACCTTCTTTTTTGTATCATGGGCTATACTTCGAAAATNCTACTAAGTCTATAGAAAACTAATGTACATACATTTGTATATACCGTTTATTGGGAGTTTCTAAGATACCCATGATTAAGTGGAACCACTTTTTTAAGCTGAATAACAAGTATCTCGAAATCTTATTTTTGGAAAAGTACTCGATTTTCGGAATCAGCAAGCGATTCTGCATAGGAATTGGATAGTGGCATCCGGTGCACATTTTTGAAGTGAAACTTCTTAGGCGGCGGTATCGCAAAAATTGAGGATGAAATTTTTAAAACTGAAAACGTTACATGAGTGAGAAGGAAGATATAGGTAGTATAACTAAGAGGAAAAAATAAATAAAGCGACGCATGACGGGTACGAGTACCTACATATGTATATATGTATGTTTGAATGCACGTATGTATGTATACATATATATATGCATACATATATATGTATGTATGAACGAACTCATTGGGCATTTCAGCCCNTGTATATATGTATGTTTGAATGCACGTATGAATGTATACATATATATATGCATACATATAATATATGTATGTATGAACGAACTCATTGCGCATTTCAGCCCTGCCGCACAGGAGCAGTTGAAATTTTCGCCCGATGTTTCTTAAAGAAAGCCATGNTGTTTGTATGGATATATTTATGATGAAGAAAACGGGCATCGTTGATGTACTGATGGGCATAGTATGTACTTATGGACAGCAAAGTTTTCATGTATGTACATATGTTTGAATGGTTGTATATATTTGTATGTGTGCACATANACGTAGCGACTGTTGGTTCAACTTGGTGTTGTTTTGCTCTAGATTGCACCGTTTGTGGGCCTATTGAATGATTTTATGTCTTGGCTGTAAGAAAGATCAAAAAATTAGGTCCCTGAAGTAATCACTACAACATTCACCGATTGGTTTGGCACACATGCCATAGTTTAGTGCTTCTTTAGTGCCAATTTATGCCCCTAAAAAAAAATGTAGTGCTCTGTAAATTTTGGTAAAAACATGTGGTAGCCATCTCTTCAGCTGAAGTAAGCATTACACTACCAATATCTCTGGAACCAAAAAGCTCATATACTTCTACCTTACGGCATAATTTAGTGCTTATCTAGTGTCAATTTATGCCGCTAAACAAAACTTTTTTTTTCTGTAAATTTTGGTAAAAACATGTGGTAGCCATCTCTTCAGCTGAAGTAAGCATTACACTACCAATATCTCAGGAACCAAAAAGCGCAGGTACATCTACCTTACGGCATAATTTACTGC
Organism: Rhagoletis zephyria; assembly: GCF_001687245.7. Taxonomy (NCBI): domain Eukaryota; kingdom Metazoa; phylum Arthropoda; class Insecta; order Diptera; family Tephritidae; genus Rhagoletis; species Rhagoletis zephyria. Next base: position 20,830 of record NW_016166851.1, on the reverse strand, counting down.
TTATCTAGTGCCAATTTATGCCGCTAAAAAAATTTGTTTTCTCTGTAAATTTTAGTAAAAACATGTGGTAGCCCTCTCTTCAGCTGAAGTAAGCGTTACACTACCAATATCTCTGGAACCAAAAAGCTCATATACTTCTACCTTACGGCATAATTTAGTGCTTATCTAGTGCCAATTTATGCCGCTAAAAAAAATTTGTTTCTCTGTAAATTTTAGTAAAAACATGAGGTAGCCATCTCTTCAGCTGAAGTAAGCGTTACATTATCAATATCTCTGGAACCAAAAAGCTCATATACTTCTACCTTACGGCATAATTTAGTGCTTATCTAGTGCCAATTTATGCCGCTAAAAAATTTTTTTTTTCTCTGTAAATTTTAGGAAAAACATGTGGTAGCCATCTCTTCAGCTGAAGTAAGCATTACACTACCAATATCTCTGGAGCCAAAAAGCGCATGGCTAGCCCTAGCAGGGTGTCTAGATTTTTTAACGAAAAAAGCGTAATTTCTTTCAAAAAAATCCCCCAAATTTTTTTATATAAATATCATGAAATCTACTTAACACATTTTTTTATTTATTTTAACAATGACATCTTGTTATAGAATAGTTTGTAAAACCGAAAAATAATATAATACCTTCAGGGTAATAATACATAACACAAATAACTTATAACAGACAATTTTACGAATAGTTTTAAAACAGAAATCATAAACAAACAAAAAATATCAATTAACAGCCGTCGCTGCCCGCTTGCAGAATCTAGGAAACTCTCATTTTTCGACTGCGACTGGCGACAACTTGCAAAAGCAAAACTTTTGCTTTTACTTTGACTTGCGCCGCTTACCAAAATCAGAATCAAATAAAAATGAAAATTTTCAAACTAACGACTGCCAAAAGCACTGCGCATTTCGTCGGCAATCGGTTTCTGCTTGTGCTTTGACCAGTGATGGAAAATTAGGCACAATAGTTTGAGTTGATCGCACTTTAGATTTCGATATGTAAATCTATGAGAACCCTTCATAAAAATGATTAGATAACTGTAATAATTCAATGAATTAATAATTATTATATCATTTCATTAATCTGTTCAACAAAATTAAAAGAATAAAAGTAAGCTGTAAGTTTTGTCTATGGAAACTTTTACTTCATACATAATTATTTTCCAAGAGTCACAACATTAAATATTTTTTAATATTTCTATGAAGGTAATATCAGCCTATTTTTAATTTAAAACGAAAGAGTATAGTTCATCTTTTATAACACAAGAACATTTTTCTTGAAAATAAAGTGCTTTGGCTAAAATTCGTCTTTGAGTGCTCAAAGGTAAAGAAATCGTTTGGCAGGTTTTTTAAAGGAATTTTATACGTTAGTTCTATTTTAAAAAATATCTTTCGCTGTTGTATAAGATCCGACGACATAGTTATAATTCACAATTGATCACATTCTGGAGTAAAATGTCCCACCAGTCACAATGGAATGGCCCTTAAAAGAAAGCAATTTTAATTTTGTGCCATGGCACTTTCATCTCCTTTTCGGCAGTAACTTTGCGTTCCCTAAGGCACATTTTGAAATTTTGAAATTCCATCCCTGGCTTCGACTGCGACAGTCGTTTTGACTCAGAAGCAATGCTGCCGTTTGCTAATTTTCAAGCGAAGTGAAAACACACAAAACAAATAATACTAAATACAAACAACTTTGGCGTTGCGTTAAACACTGTTTCAAACAACAAAAATTATATTTGAAAGCAAGCCAGGGCTCGCACTCTGCTCGGTGTGCGATAAAAAGTTCATTTTCGTACAGAGAAGACGGCCAGTTACATCGAGAGTGTACGGCGTGCACACTTGTATGTATCGTTGGTGTAGCTGATTTTTGGTACAAAGTTCTAATAAACACGAAGTACAATATTTGTATCTTATTTAAATTCTAAACGGCGAACCATAAATCGCGGCTGGTTACGATTAATTAGAAATAAAAGTTCGGTATTTGTGGAGAAGTGTAAAGAACAGATCCTGGAAAGCTGTTTCTACATTGGTAAGTTTTTTTTTTAATATTCTTTACAAAATTTATCTTTGTTACCTACTTTGGAATTGACTTCATTTTTAAGGATTCATATTAAATACATATTTATTTAAAATCTAAAACCTGCAGAAAACTAAATTCGATGAATATTCCGAAACGTGTGTTGAAATTTATATTAATAAATTGAAACAGTGATTAAAAAATTGGAAAGAATATTTTTGTTTGAACGTTTAGACGTTGCTCATTGAAATGAAAAAATTATATATGTATGTATGTGTATTAATTTTTTTCTAAATAAAAGAAATCGGACTAAAATTACCTCCACTTACCATATAACGATAAATTTCAGAATTACGAAAACTCCGATTTTTTCAATTACTGAAGACGCCAACTTACAACATTTATTGAACACGTGACCACAAAAAGGAATCATAACTTAATTTCTATTTCTTATTTTTTAGTTGTGTTTCGATGGAGAATTGAACACATTAAATTGTTAATTGTTAGTGAAAAATTTTAATTAAAAAATGGAAATAAATATTCGTCCAGGAAGATCGAAAATTATTGATGATTGTGTAGTGGTAGATGCAGTGAAAAAAGACCGCAAGATGTTTTTCGTGCCGACGATTCAACAAAAATTGTCTCTAAAAAGGCAAAAGTTTGGGTAGAACTGGCGAATGAATGATGTTAATAATGTCGTACGGCCACAAACAATATATAACCTCATGTTAAAACCTGTTTTTCGCAGTCAATTGCCTGAACGTTATCACTGTAAAAAGATTGTGTCCAAACATAATGATTTTAATAATTCTTCAGATTCTTCAACTAATTGTGAAAAGTCCAATGTTGGATCAGTCGAAAATTTCAAATTTTTTGATACTAAACGATCTTTTGAGGAGACACTTGAAGAAAAAGTGTTATTACTAAATAAAACCAGAACTGGCAAAAGGTATCCCAGGACTTATACTGTTTACAAGTCAAGTTTTTGGCAATCATGGCTCACTGAAAATCTTGTAAAGAAAAAAAATATAAATTGCGGATTTCGTTTAAGTGACGAAAAGGTTACAAGAGATAAAATTCGCGCATCTATGAAAGGTAACAATAATTTTATCTTATTATACTTTTTAATGCAATATTACAATTATTAATTTATTTTATTAATTACAAAATATTTTTTAAGTATTTTATTTATTTATTTAATCCTCACAGCTTAATTAAGCCTAGCTTAAAGTTATACATATATATGTATACATATTTATGTATATTTAGGATCAATAATTTTAAGCCTAGACTAAGTACATATATAAATAGTATAGGCCATTTATATGGACACCAAATCCAGTGAAAAACAATGTGGCAGACTTCCAAAACACATCATTATTATGATTGCACTATTTGGCTGCGGTTGAGCCCCTCTCACTGATTTGATATAGCAATGCGTTTTATGATGAGCCTAGGCTACTTTTCGGATGCGTGCGGAAGGGTATAGGTTGGCGTAATGCAACAGTTTACTTGGTGCGTATCATTGCAATTGAAAGTCCGGAATATTGCCCATGTAACACTAGATTGGAAGGATCCTACAATAATTATACAATTTTTGTTTAAATTCGTTCATTTGCTAGATTTAACATGAACTGATAATTCATTAAAGCATTTTAATCCTTCATAATACAAGTTACATTTATCTATAAAGTCCCTAATAAATTTCATTGTGTAGTAAAAAAGTTGTTGTTCAACACTCAGCCAACATATCTCTGATAAGTGTGTCATAACTACGGTGACCATCCGTCCTGTATTATACGGGACAGTCCTCTTTTTTGACCCATGGTCCTGATAATTTATTTATTTTATACGGGACGCCAAATGTTCTGTATTTTTTTAATGTCCTATATTTGTCCCGTATTCGGTGTTCGGTATTTTGACGCCTTAACAGCTCATTAAAATGGCATGCCTATGCACCAGTTGAAAGTGATGTTGGTATATGATCGTAATTTTCTCCATAAACAGCTATTGTTTTCTAATCTGAATGCCTGCATTCGAATCGAGGAATACAAAAAGTGACCAAAATATAAATGAGAACCCGACTTTTTAGCAAGGTTTGGCTATTTTTCTTTGGTTTATTCAATGTTTATTATTTGTTAATGAAAGTAAAGCTCTTTTCCTAACAAACACTATATAAATACAAATTTCCGACTTTGTACAAAAAACTATAGAAATTAATTCTGCAATATTTTACCAAAATTTCGAACTTTTTAATTCGAATCTTTAGACAAAAAATTTGGTTTGCAGTTTTGTAGCTCATTAAAATTTAGTATAATAAAGTGCAAGTGGAAAGTGCTGCTCATTCGCTTCTCCTCAAATTTTAACAGAAGAAAAATTAAAAAAATAACAGCTTCTGTGCCAAATTCTTGCATTTGTGCTAAAGCCTGTTCTGTTAAAAAAAAAGCAAGTTACTAATGAAGAAAACCGATTGATCCAGTGTTATTATTCTCATGTCATCGCAATAAATAAAATTAGAACATTTGACTGTACTTTTATAAATATACATATTTTTTCTAGGCGAATGTAAATGCGGAACCATTATCGATTTCCAAATCGATAATGAAACCTTTGAAAATGAAGTACGAGTTTCCTGCAAAATGATTAGAGGAAAAAAAATAAACAAATGCAGTAAGTTATATTTGCGCAAACCTTTCCGTGATGATATCGGAAAAGAACTACGGGGAAAATCTGTAGAAGTCTATCGTGCGGAAAAGGCAGCTGAATTAATGGATTCTGGAGATACAGAAGAACCTCCTAATTTATATACTTCCGAAGTTTCGATGAAATGTAAATCAGAATATAAAACATCGCAGTTCTTGGATCCAAATCCTATCAGGGCTGTTGAAAAACTGAAAGCGGAGGTCATGCCTAATGAAATAATTTTCGTCGCAAGTGATCCATTTATAGCAATGTACTGGTCGAACTATCAAAGGCATATTTATAAAAATTATGTAGAACGCCAAAATTCGCGTATATGTATAGATGCCACTGGAGGATTATTTATTCCATTGAAACGATGCAATGGTTCACCACTGAGGAATGTATTTGAATATTTATTCCCGATTAATAAAACAATATAATGAAAATGAAATTAAGTTATTGAAATTGCACTTAGCGTATATAATAATTGAAATGGTAAATGGCACTTGGCGTATATAATGATTGCAATGGTAAAGTAAATAACGATTGAGTATGGCGCGGCGGTTCGGCAACTGAAAAGAACAACTTCGATTAGCAACGTGCACGCAACTTAATTACACGACTTAACTCACCGACAACTTAAGGCGAACTGACTTCAGCCTGCTGTCTTACATTCGGCCATTCGACATCGTCTTCCGTCCCGGACAGATCGGTTTCGTCTCGTTTCCACGGCTTCATAAAGTCACTGCTGGTTGAGGTAACGTTAGGGCCTTCAAACTTTGCTGCCTTCTTAACATCATATCGATCATTTCGTTTAACCTTGGTAACTTCATAAGGGCCCAAATACTCGCTGGCTAACTTCTTCCCCGCTACGAATTGCGACCGTTTGATAGCCACCAAGTCTCCTACCTCGTAAGTTTTTGCACATTTACGTCGTTTGTCAAAGTTTTCTTTATATTCTTTCTGCGCGGCTGCGATTTCTTCTTTTGCTTTTTCACGTATATTGCCACGATCTGCCATAACGATGTCAACTGTTTCCGCTTCTATAATTTCGTTGAGATGGACATCTATTGGTGTTTTCATTTTTACGCCGAACATAATTTCAAAAGGAGTATACTTTGTCGATTTATTGATGGTGCTATTAACCAATCTCTGCACTTTGCCAACGTATTTGTACCAAGCCTCTGTGCGATCTGCTGACAACTTCGATATTACATTGATGACAACTCGGTTTAAACGCTCGACTTGCCCATTGCCTCTCGGCACGCCAGTTGTAGTCAGAACGTGTTCTACTCTCTCCGTTTGGCACCAGTCTTGAAATGCAGTCGATGTGAAAGCTGGTCCTTTATCACTAATTATTCGATGTGGTGCTCCAAATATGTTAACCCATTCGGACATTTTTTTGATTACTTCATCTGCCGATGTTGATTTGGTAGGGTAGAGCCATGTAAACTTACTGAACCCGTCAACAATAATGAAAATGTGTTTATACAGCTTTGTTGTTGCATCTAGCGGCTCAAGGTGATCTACGTGGATAGTTAGCAGTGGCGCGTCTCCCTTATCGATAATATGCATTTTAATGCACTTTTCAACTTTTTGTCGTAAATGTGGTATGAAATAACGCTGTTCAACCGCATTAACTGTTTTTTCTACCGCGAAGTGCCCTTTTTCGTGTTCATCTTTGATGATTTGATGTTCCATTAAACGTGGTACAGCAAACAGCAATAGACCATTTTGGTTCTTGAACAAAATACCATTCTTACATACGTAATCCTCATAATCTTGTGTCTGCAAAATTTGTTTTACCGCTTTAAAATGTTCGTCGTTTGCTTGAGCTTGCCGTAGTCTGGCACTTATTTCTTCATTAAGTATCAAAATGCTTGCTGGTGCTCTACTTAATGCGTCCACGTGCTTCATAGAGGTCCCTTTGCGATGCTCTATGACGTATTTGTAGTCTTCAAGATAAAGTATCCAACGTGTCACAGCCGGTGGTAACTCCTTTTTCGTAGTCGTGCTTTTAAATGCTTGGCAATCGGTAACCAACTTAAACTCTCGTCCGAGTAGATAGTGCCGGAACTTCTGGACAGCATAGTACACGGCTTTTATTTCCAGGTAGAAACTATGTAGTCTGCTCTCTTCTGGTGTATTTTTTCTGCTCCAGTAGTATATGGGGTGTAGTCTTTCATCGAATAGTTGGAACAGAATGCCTCCAAGACCATCTTTCGATGCATCCGTGTGTAGGTCGGTTGGTGCACCAGGACAAAAAATACGCAAAACTGGTTGATTGATAAGTATACCTTTAACTTTCTCGATTGCTGACATCTCTGTGGTTCCAATGACGAAACTAGCTTCCTTTCTTAACAGGTCTGTAAGTGACTTCGTGACTAAAGCGTAATTCGGAACGAATTTGCGAAAATACCCAAATAGACCTAACATTCGTTGTAGCTGCTTCACGTTTTGAGGTACTGGGAACTTTCGTATGGCCGCACACTTTTCAGTGTCGGGTGAAACGCATCCATTTTTGATTAACAACCCCAAATAAACAACATCTGGTTTTAGAAATTTGCATTTTTGCCACTTAATGTTAAGGCCGTACTGTTCAGCCAAGCTTAATACTTTTTTCAACTTTTCCATGCCTTCTTCTTCATCTTTTGAAGGTATAATAACGTCGTCCATATATAATTGCATAACATTTTGCCTAATCAAACTATGAAAAATGTGGTTAACAAAGCATAAAAACGTAGCCGGTGAATTACAGAACCCAAACGGTGCTCTGTTGAATTCATAAATACCATCTCGGGTCACAAAAGCGGTGTACTTCTTCGAACTCTCCTCTATTGGTACATGAAAAAATAGATTTTCGAGGTCCAAAGTTGTAAATATGCTTACGCCTTCTAACGCTTCAATTACCTCTTCCATGAGTGGAATTGGGAAACGATCTTTTTGGACAATCTTGTTAAGATCACGGAAGTCTACACATAAACGCTTTTTGCCATCTCTTTTGTCGACCACAACAACCCGACTACAATATTCTGAACTCGACGGACGTATTATTTCCTTTTGTAGCCAGTCTTCTACTTGCTCACTTACAGCTTTTTGTTCTGGCAATGGTAGCCTTCTCGGCACATGTCTTATAACTTTATCTTCACACAACACAATTTTCCTATTTATCGGGCTTATCTCATCAATTTTAGGCGAATATTCATTCATTATGTTTTCAATTTGCTTTTTGTGTTTTATTGGCACTTCTATTTCGTTATTTTCAACCGAAATATTGTTTATTTCAAATTCACTTTCTGTAAGAAATTTTATAAACTTATAGCCGTCTCTACCATGCATGCATTCGCATTTGCCAATAAAATCAAGACCCAGAATCACTTCATATTTGCACAAATTGTCTGGTACTACTAAAAAATTGTGTTTGCATACTAGGCTATCGACATTGATATCTGCCTCAACTCTACCGACGGCATTCACTTTTTTGTTACCATAACCCGATAAACTGTCACTACATTTATTTACAACACAATTAAATTTTTTGGCGACTCTTTGCTCAATAATTGAGACTTCTGCACAGCTATCCACTAAACACTGAACGTATATTTTGTTAATTTGTATTTCTTTTTGCATGTTTTTAAGTTGCTCAACTGTATTAATTGTTTTCACTTCAGCATTCTTTTGATTATTTGATGGGCAATTTTTTGCAATGTGCCCTGTTTTATTACACCCAAAACATTTAGTTTGCTCTTTGCACTCGCTTCTTTTGTGATCAACTGACCCACAATTATAGCAATGCTCCCGTTTACCTCTTCTGTTTTTGTTGTTTTCCGTTGCACTTGTAGTGTTTTTGTCATGGTTTCGATTAGTGTTCACCTTTGCTTCTATTTGTTTTTCGTATGCTTCGAGCACGGCTTTTAACTCATCAAAACTTTTGGCAGCATATAAAAAAAATTTGTTCTCTGCTTTCTCGTTTATTCCATCAACAATGTACCTAATTACAGATGTGTCATCAACTTTGCCGTACGCTCCTAACCGCCGCATCTGTAATATGTATTCATGCATGCTTTCGGTGCCCTTTTTACGTCTGCCTTGCAATTGCTTGTGTATGTCTGCGCTAACAAAGTCTCGGCAAAATTCCAATTCGACTTCTTTTCTAAGAGTATTATAATCGAACACACAAATTGACTCGACGAACAACTTAGCTGTCTTTGTCATTTTCCTGCGCGCGAAGACGTATTTTTGATTTTCGCTCCATTTGAGCGCCTCTGCGCATTTTTCGAAATTCTCAAACCAGCTATCTACACGAATAGGTGATTGTCCATCGAAATCTCCAATTACGCTGTCGACGTTTTCTGTGGATATTGTTGCTTGAGTTGATTTCTGCTGCTCTTCTTCCTTTTTAAACTTTAACGTTAAGAGTTTGATTAAGTCGTTGATTTCGCTCATTTCGGCTCTTATTTTACTATCTTCTATTTGTTCGTTCTTTGCGTCGACAAAAACTTCGTCGTCACCTTCCCACTTTTCTATTAAATCGATCTCTTCCGTTGCTGACCTTTTTGCCCTTGCTATTGCTCGCTCTTCACGGCTTTTGGGTTTTGTTACTTGCAAGTTCACTGCACTTTCCGATGTAGACATAAATTTTACCGTTTGATGTTTTAGATTATGTAGTTAATATGTATGTACATATATGACTTTTACAGCTTTCAGGTAATTATGCAAATCCAACTTTACTTTTGCCAAATGTATTTTAGCCACTTATTGACACAATTTTGGCCAACTTTGTAAGCGACGGCAATAACACAGCACGCAATTGTCAACTTTTCCAAAATGTGTCTTTACAACTTATTAAACAACAATTTTGGTCAACTTAATTCGCAGTGGTTGAGCCCCCAAATGTAAAGAGGAATGTATTTGAATATTTATTCCCGATTAATAAAACAATATAATGAAAATGAAATTAAGTTATTGAAATTGCACTTAGCGTATATAATAATTGAAATGGTAAATGGCACTTGGCGTATATAATGATTGCAATGGTAAAGCAAATAACGATTGAGTATGGCGCGGCGGTTCGGCAACTGAAAAGAACAACTTCGATTAGCAACGTGCACGCAACTTAATTACACGACTTAACTCACCGACAACTTAAGGCGAACTGACTTCAGCCTGCTCTCTTACATATATAATTGTGGTAAATAATGACAGCGGTAAATTTTCTGTAGCCCAAATGATTAGTACCAGCCACGATGCTTGTACCATAGGATATTTTTTGAGATTGTGGGCTGCTTCTGGTGCACCACATCCTAAAGAAGTTGTTTGCGATTCCTCCACAGCATTGTTGTTAAGTATTTTATATACTTTTACTCATTGTAGAACAATCCGAGAATATTGTGATGCTTGCGATGGTGATGTGATGCCTTCCTGCTTTGTCAGGATAGACGCAGCACATTTCTTGAAGGGTTAAGGAACAATGACAAAATCCATTAAATCAAAAAAAGCTCGGATATTTTATAAGGCCGCAATAGGACTTCTCATCAGAGAAAAAAATTAAGACAATGCCGTCAAAATAATAAAAGCTATTTTATTATCTGCAAGATGTGAGGACGATTCAATGGGAACTCAATGCTATGAAATGCGTCAATTTATTATTAAAAATCTTAATCCTTCAGAAGGAGAAGAAGAAAAAGATGAAGATTCCTCCGATAATGATTATATAGATCTACTTTTGCAGAATCTAATTTTGATAGCAAATGGTGGAAATTAGCCCACGAAATTGATGAAAGTGTCAAAAAAATATCTAGAGAAGAAAATTTTGATTATCATGTGAATGGTTATAGATATGATGAACTGGCAGATAAGTTAATAAATGATTTAGCGTGGGTTAACTTGTGGTCCAGCCTCTGTGTCTCTAGGTTTGGATATGCTTGTGATGCAGCATCTAGCTCGCCTGTGGAGTGCGAATTTAAAAATATTAAACATTGCGTGATGAAGGGCCAACCAAGTCGTGTGCGACCAGAAATCTTTATAGATCTGCACATGAACCACTGGATTAAAGGGCGCATGAATATTGTAGGAGCAAAAGAAGCTATGATTTTTTATGACGATGAAAATTATTCAAACACAGAAAAAATCAAACCAAACAAGAAGTAGAGGGACAAGCAAGTTTGATTTTCACCGATTCTAAAAGGGAATCAGCAGAACCAAAGATAATAGAACACAGTGATCCAATATCACCAAAAATAATGGAAGAAATGAACATGAGAGAAAATTGCTGCACCTTTTGCAACTTCCCACTTTCTTCTACTGCAAGTACTCAGTTTGCTCTAAATGCATCAAAATAGAGAGCGTTCCAATTATTCTGGCCTCTAGGTCAGAGGAGAATTGGGGAGGTTTAATTGCTAAAAAAAATACAAATTTAGAAGACATATTAATTGAAGATGGTAAAACTAAAAAAAAGAAAGTGTCTAAATCCAACGACATTCAGAAATAAAACCAACAATTAGAGGACAAAAGGGGCAAATTATCTAGGTACCTCGATAAAAATCAAGAAACATACGATGCTTTATCACAAGAAAATTTAACAAAAATACCAATATTAAAAAATGCAAGCTGTATGAATCTGGAGGTAAATATTAATTTGAAAATTTTTGGTTTATTATAGCAACAGTTCCCCCGTTTATTCCTTATATGATTTGCAGCAAAGTATATTAATTTAAATATAGTAAATACCTATAGTATAAAAAATGTTTTGCTTCTTTATCTTTGAAGCAATAATTCCTTTGAACATGAATAAGAAACTCTTAATAAAAAAATTTAAAACATCAGAACATTAAAGAAAAGTTTATACTAGTTATTAATAACTTAAAATATCATTTCAATAAACATAGATTATTTATTTAATGAAACTTCTTAAATTTTATTTTAGGCAGTAACTATTAACAAAGTAAAGTATTCCTTTACAAAAACATGTGCTATTGATACCTCCCTAAAAATTTTTATCGTGGGGTATATAGATCACAACAAAATTAAAGAAAGTATAAATGAACTCAAAAAACAAAATCTCGCAATGGATATGGTGGCCACCCTTTGTACTTCGAAAAATAAGCACTATAGCATCTATCGCGAAAGGGGAATAATTCTGTTGGAAATAATAAAAACAGTTAATCCTCGAAATATTACACGAGTACAGGGAAATGTTGAACATTAATAGTTGACGGTGAAGTGAACGTCTTCGACTTAACACAAAGAATTTTACGTGGAGTGCCCCCATTCAAGACATCTTTGCAGTGTTCCAATTCTAGTTGCTCTCTTCGAGGAAACGAATGGCGATCAATTATTTTACCGAATTCTCTTGTAGAAACAAATAGTTCAGAAGACATTATTTTAAAATTATTATTGGCAAAAAGAAAATGACCAAAGAACTCCTGCTCTGGATTAGTAGAAACTACATTTCTTTCGAGTGGTACGTTATCAAAGAAAAAAATAAATAAAAATACATATATTATAAAATCTAATTAACGAAACGACCTAATGCCCAGTGTAAAGTATACTGAAAAAATTACTTTTTTTCTCTAACAGGGCCATTTTGCATTGCAGAGCTTGACGACTTTTACAAGCCAGTATATTTAAATTGTCTCCCAAAAAGCTTTCAAGATCCAGTTGAAAATGGAAGCAGCCCTGACAGATACATACTACTAGGAGTTGCCAAATATACAGGACCTCTTAAACAAAACAAAAACGTAGTAGCACATTATACTGCAATATGTCTAAGGCAAAATACATGGTTCGAGCTTGACGATCTACAATCCGAAAAACATTTAAAAGTCAACACCAATTTTCCCTATTATGTTGGAGCAATAATCTATGGAAAAATAAGAAAGTGATAGAAAGGATATACATACACTAGTGTGGCCCAAAAACGCTTGTGAAAAAAGTAAAGTCAGAATTTTAATGCTCTCACGCCCTTAGATTGTTCTATATCAAAAAAATATTCCCCTATTTTTTATTTCGAAATAAAAAAATTTTTAGATGTCGCTCAAAGTGTTCAAAGTTTACCATGTATTTATTTACGAAAAATAGTTTTTTTCCCCAAATAAAATACACGGAAAACTTTGAGCACTTTGAGCGACCTCTAAATATTTTTGGATTTCATATAGAACAATCCTAGGGTGTGGGAGCATTAAAATTCTGACTTAACTTTTTATGGACCACCCTAATATATACTCAGCGGAATACTTACATATATGAAACACGTTTTTTTTTTAATATAACACCGTGCGACAAAAAAAAATTTAAAACACATGAAGCAGCCAATATGATCACGAAACTATGGCCCAAATATACTAAAATTGCGTTTTTAGTTTTTCTCTCTGACGTCAGGATTTGTTTAAAGGACTGTAATTTCAAAAATATGATTAATTCCAAAAATTATTTAAAAAATTCAGTGCAATGTAGAATAACAATATGGGTACAAAATGAAAGAGAAAATTCGGCAGAGTTAAAAAAAAAATTTGTTGATTTAAAAGGACGAAGAGGTATTGAAAATGGCCTACTAATTAATTTTATTTTTTTTAGCTAACAAAGTTAGAAGAAAGAAATTCGAGGATGTGGTCGAGTTATTAGTCTTAAACATATTATTTGTTCAAGAATAAATATTGCAAAATTTCAAGGATAATCAAGGATAAAATTTTAAAAGGAAATTTTCAATACCTTTTCGTCCTTATGCACCAAAAAATTTACTATTTTTTATTCTACAGAACTTTCTCTTTAATTTGGTACCCATACTGTTTTTCAGCATTGCATTGAATTTTTTAAAAGAATTTTTGAAATAATCATATTTTTCAAGTTTCAAAGTCCTTATAAAAAGAATCCGGACGTCAGAGAGAAAAACTAAAAACGCGGTATTACTATATTTGGTCCATGGTTTCGCGAGTATAATGATTTTGGTGTGTGTAGAATTGACTGTCACACGGTGTTATATATATGTACATGAAATGATTTGAATTTCTATTTTTTATGTTAGCTACATATTTTTATTTTTATTTTTTATTATAAAAGCTTTGAACTTTATTTTTAATCAATCAATATGAGTTATAATGAATTTATTAATTGCGCAGTCCTATATAAAATAAAAAAAAAATTGTTCAGTAGATTTCATTTTATTTATATAAAAAAAATGTGGGGATTTTGGGCGATTTTTTGTAAAGAAATTACGCTTTTTTCGTTAAACAATCTAGACACCCTGCTAGGGCTAGCCATGCGCTTTCTGGCTCCAGAGATATTGGTAGTGTAATGCTTACTTCAGCTGAAGAGATGGCTACCTCATGTTTTTACCAAAATTTACAGAGAAAAAAAATTTTTTTAGTGGCATAAATTGGCACTAGATAAGCACTAAACTATGCCGTAAGGAAGATGTACCTGGGCTTTTTGGTTCCTGAGATATTGGTAGTGTAATGCTTACTTCAGCTGAAGAGATGGCTACATGTTTTTACTAAAATTTACAGAGAAAAAAATTTTTTTTAGCGGCATAAATTCGCAATAGATAAGCACTAAATTATGCCGTAAGGTAGATGTACCTGCGCTTTTTGGTTCCAGAGATATTGGTAGTGTAATGCTTACTTCAGCTGAAGAGATGGCTACCACATGTTTTTACTAAAATTTACAGAGAAAAAAAAAATTTTTAGCGGCATAAATTAGCACTATATAAGCACTAAATTATGCCGTAAGGTAGATGTACCTGTGCTTTTTGGTTCCTGAGATATTGGTAGTGTAATGCTTACTTCAGCTGAAGATGATGGCTACCACATGTTTTTACCAAAATTTACAGAGCACTAAATTTTTTTTTAGGGGCATAAATTGGCACTAAAGAAGCACTAAATTATGCCGTAAGGTAGAAGTATATGAGCTTTTTGTTTCCAGAGATATTGGTAGTGTAATGCTTACTTCAGCGGAAGAGATGGCTACCACATGTTTTTACCAAAATTTACAGAGCACTAAATTTTTTTTTAGGGGCATAAATTGGCACTAAAGAAGCACTAAATTATGGCATGTGTGCCAAACCAATCGGTGAATGTTGTAGTGATTACTTCAGGGACCTCAAAAAATTTGGATTTTTTGGCAAATTGTACAACTTATCGCTACATTAATGGCCATGTTGTACAAATTCATTTAATTTGCGTTTATCTTGTACACTAAATAACCGAAAATGGATAACTCTGCCGAAATAGGTACGTGCTTTCGTTGAATTTTATAAATGTAAGCCGAAACTATGAAATTGTAAAAATGAGATTTTACAATGAGACTGCTCGCAAAATTGCAATATTTGTAGGAAAACGTCCAACTTGATTGCGGATTGATTTGAACCAACGTTTTGGGCTTGCATTATGTCAAAAGGATGTGTTTGTTGTAATTCATTCTGTCTTTTACTACCACTATGCGTAGGCCAATTCATGAAATCATTTCATGCTTTTGAGTAGAAACAGAATGAATGAACACCATTTCATGATTTCAATTAACGCGAAATAGAGTTTATGCACTTAGTTTCTACTCAGATCGATGAAATGATTTCGTGAATTGGACTACGCATACATGTGATACTTATGCTTTTAATTTATAAGGTAATTCTACGTTTTTATACCCTTGCTACCACATGAATATATGAATTCGTGATAAGAATATATGAATTCGCCATGGAAGATAGAAAGCGAGTAAGAATAAATGCCGAACAAAGGAATTTCTCTTCTTTCAACTAAAATAAATGCATTTTGCAAACAAAAGTGCGAACGTTACTTAGTGCCTTGGTATTGGCGAATTCGTAAGGACCTATTGATTGCATTATAAACATTTTCATTTATTTGTTAAACATACAATTACTTCCATTACAACCCGGTCCTATGGATGCTAGAAGCGCGAATTCATATAATGTGGTGTTACCGGAAAATTAATAAATAAATTATATGTATATCAGAAAATTAATAAGATGAAATGATTGATTTCTAACCAAACCTATGTATGTAACTCAATCGCTTAATGGTTTGCCGAACCGTAAACAAATGTTTACACATCGAATTTCGTGAGTAGGTACCTGGTACTCACACCTTTTTAAGAAGTTTCACTTCTATCATGTGTACGGTGTTACACACGCATTTTTTGTTGTAAGCCAGTGTTTTTTATGGCACATTTATAAGTATTAAAATGTTATGATAATGTTATAAATATAAAAAGGATTGTGTTTTCTCTTGCTTTTCTTGCTTTATTCCGACACTATAGATGTTTTTTGAAATATTTTAAGTTTTTGTTTGCCTTAAAGCTCAGTTATGCAAGACATGGACTTGACTTGAAAATTGTATATCTGGCAAATGACCTCTGTAGTCTATGTAGTTTCCCAAAAAAAGAAAACTTCACTTAGAAACTTGGAGATGTATAGATTTTTTAGTTAAATTTCTAGGTCCAAAGAGAGCTGTGAGGGAATCATGTTGTCATTTAATTGTTTAATAAAATGCAAATATGCCACACATATGTACATATATAATTTTTTGTATAAATGTAATTCATAATGTAATTCTGGCAATCGAAAAACAAATTTTCATATGAAGGTAGAAAATAAAATAAAAACATTCACAATTTGACACGCGTAAATACATTTATTTTAATGGTAATTTTGTAGTATAAATTTTGGTGTAAAAACAAATTAAACGTTTACAATTTTACAAGTGCTGAGAATGAAAACAAAGAGAAAAGGTAATAGGTGACACGCTGAGTAATCGTTTCCAAGTTTCTGGGTAAGTCAAGTCAAGTCTAATATAACTCAGCTTTTAACGTATGCATTTGAAAAAATATACAATTTTTGATATTCCAATATTTAGATTTATGTTATAATGTTAGATAAGTAGTTATAGTTTCCACTTTTCGTACTAAAATCCTATGAAAATTCACTATTTTGCTACCATGGCTCTTGTTTTAGCAACCGAATTAATGTCTGACAAATTAATTTTAGATTCATTAGTACTTAAGCAACATCATATTAAATTTTGAGCTTTACTAAAATGATTTGAATAATAAATTTTTTTTCAATAAAAAATGACGTCTGGCACAATGTCATCAACAACGGACATGTCTGGCAATAATAAATCTATGTTTCTAAAAGCTAGTTAAAGCCAACGAAAGGAAAATTAACCTTACTAAAATTATTTAAAAAATTAGCGTTTTTAACTGTAAAGATACGATGCGCACTAGTCAATGCAACCTTTACCGCCTACCAGATGGCCCGCACGCTAACCGAAGGAGTAAGAGAGATGTCATATCAAAAAACCAGCTGATCTGATTTTCTCTCTCGAAAACGTTGCAAGCTCTTAGGTTGCAGACAGAGAGGAAGCGAAGCCGAAGATGAAGATGAAGACGGATCCGAAGACGAGTTGTTTGCGTTGCGGCCAAGTTGGCGAGTATACATAGTGGAAGATGAATGATATGAAGATTTGTTTCTAAATAAAACCTTTTTTTAGATAAAATCAAAAGAAAATAAAGAAAAAACATCAATTCATGAAATAATTTGTATAGGACAACTTTTGGAGAATTTCGCCACTTGTATTATGTGTTACGGAAAGACGGACAGACATATTTCGAATATACAAGAATGCCAATTAATACGTTTGATTACATTTTGCCAAAAATTTAGACAATTTCTTGCTTTTTTTCACAATTGCAAACAGTTAAATAAATTGTAAAAAACGCATCACAGCAAGCGATTCGTCTTTGAAAACAATACCGCACAGTTTCAAGCTGACTGCTTGCGCAACGTCTTCATCTTCGTCTTCGCCTTCGCTTGCACTGTGATCACTTTCAGATGTTTACTACTGCACTGTTTTTCGTATTCGGCTTCGTCTGCAACCTAAGACTAGAAAAGTTTGGGATATATTTATTGGGAACTGTCGAAAAATTTATGATGGCGGCTTAGAATATTGGTATACAATAGTCAAAAAACAATCTTTTTCTACCAGAAAACCCTTTTTATCTGCAGGAGATTCCCAATAATAATACCCAATTGTTTATTTAAACATTTTTTCACCGAAAAATGCAATGGGGCGACCAATAAAAATCGTTAGTATTAAAAAAAGGTTAAATAAACAATTGGGTATATTGAAAGTCTCCTGATAAACAGAGTTTTCCGATCGAAAAACATTGATTTTCAAAAATTCTATACTATTTCTACGAAACATTTTATTTTTCCCATATAAAAATAGATGGAAAACTTTGAGCGCTTTGAGCGACCCCTAAAAATTTTTTGATTTCAAAATAGAAAAGTAGGGGTATACTTTTTTCCATACAGAACAATCCTAGAGGTGAGAGAATTGCAATTCGGACTTTACTGTTCTTAGACCACCCTAGTGTACACAGCTTGTAGAGTACGTGATAGAGAAAAGCTGAGATTTCTCTATTTTGACTCTAGCTAGAGCGAATATCTCCTAGAGGTACTATACGGTGTAAACTTTATTGAGAAAGTAGATTTTTATTTCAGTAAAACTCTAGCGAGACACTTACACTTAGCTTTACATAGATATTAAAATATTTTTTACCATTATTATCGTAAACTAAATAATAGCAAATTTGTATGCATATTTCCCTCCAACAGAGTGGTTTAACCCCCAAACTACCCCGCCTACCTTGCGGCCGGGCCTGGTACTACCTATACCACAATCAGTTCATACGCCTGAACATTTTTAATATTTACCCTTGACACTTTTTAAATTTTTTTATGGTGGTAAACACGCAAAATCAAAAATGGCTTTATACGATACAAATAATAAGGCACCAACAAAACTTTATTATTGTAAGCCGTTTTGTTTTCTTTTGCGAACGGTATTTCTTTGATATATTTTACCTACTCCATATAAAAATATTTGTCCCCGCTCAGGTGACTCGATAATCAACATGAAAAAAGTTGAAACAAAGAAACAATGGAAAAAGGCGTAGCTGTTTGTTAGTGACCACCTTAACTTTTATTGTTTTTTTTTTTTAAGTGAAACTTTTTAGGCGGCGGTATCGCAAAAATGGAGAGTGAAATTTGTATACCCGAGCGCACTTGTGCACAAGGGTATATTAATTTTGTTCACATAACGGTTGTTTGTAACAGCCAAAACGAATCGAGATAGATATAGACAAATGTATACATATATGCTCAGAATGAATAGAGAAATCGATTAAGCCATGTCTGTCTGTCCGTCCGTCTGTCCGTCTGTCCGTCCGTCCGTGTACACGATAACTCGAGCAAACATTGAGATATCTCAACCAAATTTGGTATGTAGGTTTCTGTTAATCCAAGGTAGGTTGGTATTGAAAATGGGCGAAATCGGACAGTAACCACGCCCACTTCCCATATAACGGTAATTTCCAGAAATACGAAAACTGCGATATTTTAGTAACTACTGAAGATAATTCACTCAAAATTGATGTTTGTAATAATTTTCAGACGAAAAATAAGAATATTATAAATTTTTGGAAAACGGGCGTAGCCGTGCCCACTTATGGTTACATGTGTATATCTTGGTAACCGCTGCACCAATTTCTTCCAAACTTGGCACAGTTGTTGGCCTTGGTACAGCATACTAAATGGCCGAAAATTTAAAAAATCGGACAATAACCACGCCCACATCCCTTATAACGGTAATTTAGAGAAATACAAAATCTTCGATAAATCAGTAACTATTAACGCTAATTTATTTAAAATTGATGCTTGCAACAATTCTTTACCAAGAAATATGTTTATGGTAAAATTTTGGAAAGTGGGCGTGGCACCGCTCACTTATGATATTATATACGTATATCGGTAACCGTTATACCAATTTGTACCAAACTCGGTACGGTTATTGTGCTTGCTACAAAAAAGCCAATTATTAAAAATTATTGAATTCAGGCTAAAATTACGGCCGCTTTTCATATAACGGTAAATTTCAGAAATGCTTGAAACTGTTATATTTCGAAATTTAAGGACGCTACTCAAAATTGGTACACCCCGGTTTACCATCTAGGGGTAGCTTTCGGAAAGGTGAAAAAACATATATTTAATACTTGCGCCGGGTATTTAATGTTCGGCCCCGCCCGAACTTAGACTTTCTTACTTGTTAAAACTGAAAACGTTACATGAGTGAGACGGAAGATATAGGAAGTAAGGGAGGGGAAAAAAAATAAAGCGCCGCATGACGGGTACGAGCACCTACATATGTGTATATGTATGTTTGAGTGAACGTATGTATGTATACATCTTACTAATATTATAAATGTGAAAGTTTGTATGTTTGGATGTTTGGGAAATCATCACGCGGAAACGACTGAACGGATTTGCATGAAATTTGGTACGCAGATAGCTTATGGGCCAGATTTTTTAAGAGTTGCCACCTGTTAAAAAAGTTTAATTTATTTAATATGCGGGAACAACTGAATGGATTTGCATGAAAATTTGCACACAGATAGCTTATGACCTAGATTGGAAAATAGGCTACTTTTCTTAAGAGTTGCCACCTGTTAAAAAAGTTTCATTAAATTAATACGCGGAAACGACTGAATGGCATGAAATTTTGCAAGCAGAGAGCTTATGACCTACAGTGGAAAATAGGCGAATTTTTGGAAGAGTTGCCACCTGTTAAAAAAGTTGTATTAAATTAATACGCGGAAGCGACTAAACGAATTTGCATGAAATTTTGCACACAGATAGCTTATGACCTAGGTTAGAAAGTTAAGAGTTGCCACCTGTTAGAAATGTTTAATTTAATTAATACGCGGAAATGAGTGAACTGATTTGCATGGAAGTTTTCACACAGATAGCTTATGAGCTAGGTTGAAAAATAGGCTACCTTTTTTAAGAATTACCACCTGCTAAAAAAGTTTAATTAAATTAATACGCGGAAAAGTCTGAACGGATTTGCATGAAATTTTGTAAGCAGATAGCTTATGACCTACAGTGGAAAATAGGCCAATCTTTTGGAAGAGTNATGACATTTCGCACAGAGATAGCTTATGACCTATGTTGGAAAATAGGCTACTATTTTAAGAGTTATCACGTATTAGGAAAGTTAAATTAAATTAATATGGGTAAATGACTGAACTGATTTGCATGAAAATTTGCACACAGATAGCTTAT
>NW_016166850.1:0-23027 GCF_001687245.7 Rhagoletis zephyria | reverse complement strand
CCCGAGTCATTCCGGTACGTAGAACCGGCTGTCGTGGCAATGCACACATCTGTCAAAACTTGCCGAGAAAGGCATATTATGCATTTTAAATGAGTTTTTGTGCTATNTGGCAATGCACACATCTGTCAAAACTTGCCGAGAAAGGCATATTATGCATTTTAAATGAGTTTTTGTGCTATAATTCTGAAAGATATTTTAATTCTCTATCTTTTATATATATATATATATATTATTTAATAATTTTAATTATTATATATATATATATATATATTAAAAGTATAAAATACGCACGTGAACATAGAAAATATAGTATATCACACAAAATATAAGTGAAAAGTGGTATTTTGTACAAAAGTTTGGGAGTGGTAGTAAGATTATTTAACAACAAATTGCTTAAATACTATTAGCAACTACTTTGTGAGAGTGATATATTCATGTAGAGAAAGCTTCCCCCAACATTCTCACCAAGTTTCATAACGAAATTCCTTATACTTTATATACTTATACTTATATAATATACTTATGATTGTAGTTGGTATCGAATTTACTTTTATACGCTTTTTTAAGTCAGTTATTTTTAGAAACTCATTAACTAATTTTATCTTATCAGACTCAGTTTTCCTTAGTAGGCTGGAAGGTTTGATATTGTCAAAAAGTGCCGTTCTTGTAGCGGTGAAGTTTGGGCAACTATCTAATAAGTGGCAGATGGTGAGGCGGTGGAACTCCCGTGAGAATGTGGCTGTGGGATATGACTGTATGTCCGATTCTGAGGCGAATGAATGACTTTAATTCGCTGCAACTAACATCGAGGGGAAGGTTGGGGCTTTTGCTTCCTATCCGAATAGTGATGACGAAAGTTTTTCCAATCGTTCTGTTTATTTAAGAACATTACTGAGCTAATGTGCCTATAAATGTCTTGTTTTAACATCCATTTTGATGTCAGTAGGGGTTGTTCTGATGCAAGTTTCGCTCTACGATGTGCAGTCTCATTGCCGTCAATTCCGACGTGACTAGGGCTCCATATAATCTTTATTCTGTTTTTATTTTCCATAAGCATATTTTTAATGGCTATCATTAAATTATTATTATTTTTGTCATTTGAAAGAGATTTCATCGTTGACAGACTATCGGTCTTGCAAATTTAACAGCCTCGTAAACCGCTACTACCTCAGCTGTATATGCCGAACAGAATGGGTGTAGGAGACCCACGGCATGCAAATCGTGGGTGTGAAAGGTCGTGTTATGGTTGGCTCCGCGATTTTTTTTAAATTCAGCGGTTTTTAATAGCTTAACGCGATTTCAAATGCAAATAGCGATTCATATATATAATCGGAAAGTGTATTTCGTTAAATAGCAAAGTGATAGTGACACTAGTTTAAGCAAATCAAACTAAATTAAAGTATACTTCGACTAGGAAGAAAACGGTGAAAGTGAAGAGAATAGTGATAGGCGAAAAGGCGCGCAGCAGCGGCTTTGTGCTTCACATCTAGTAAACATAACACATACATACAAACACAAATAACGAATT
This sequence comes from Rhagoletis zephyria, assembly GCF_001687245.7. NCBI lineage: Eukaryota > Metazoa > Arthropoda > Insecta > Diptera > Tephritidae > Rhagoletis > Rhagoletis zephyria. The sequence continues at coordinate 21,499 of NW_016166850.1, read as the reverse complement.
GTGAACCATAATAAACACAAGTGTCGATAACACCGTGCGACAAGGCTTGGGACGTCGGCAAATAAATTAAAAACACTGAAAAGTGCAGTGAAGTGTCAGCCAAGAAAATGGGTGACTGCCATAAGTGCAAAGGCCTAATACGCGGTGAGAGTGGAATCCGCTGTGAAGGTATATGCGGCAAAGTGTTTCACTTCGCAAAGAAATGCTCTGATCTCGATGAGTACAGTAAAAAAGTACTTGCGGACAATGCATATGTACGCTTTATGTGTGATGGTTGTCTCACATATATGCATAATATTGATGAGGTGTTGCGAAACATGAATATCTCTATAGAGAATAATAGTAAAAACATAAAAGAGTGTAAATACGACTTTCAAGAGTCGCAAAAAATGCAGGTTAAAGAGCTAAAGCTCCTTTTAGAAGCTATAGAGAGGAAATTCGGTGAGCGTATAGATGCAATGCAAAGAGTTCAAAAAACATGCGAAACGAGCATTGCTGAGGCCAATAAGATGAAAGCTGTAGCTGAAGATGTGAAAAAGCATAGCCAAGATCTATGCGAAGCTATGGTACGAAATGAGAGTGAAAGTAGAAAAATATGTGAAGAAATAAAAAAGTCAGTAAGTGAAGAGCTGAAATCAAGTCATCATAGCAAGGCCTCATATGCTGAGCGTTTAAAAAGCGGAATAGTGAATCACAAAGAGCCCAAAATAAATAAAGAGAAACCCCTGATCATAAAACCGAAAGAGAAGTAAGACGCGATGAAAACAAAAGAGGACCTGAATAAGAACGTTGATCCACCTGATCTAAAAATAAGCAATGTGCAGGGTAGGAAAAGTTAAATACATTGAAGTCAAGAAAGACAAGCCTAATACTATAATGTGCTCATTGAAACGGACGTTGATACGTTCTCGGCAGTGCTCAAAAGCGAAAAAATAAATATTGGGTGGGAGAAATGTATACNAATTAAAGTATACTTCGACTAGGAAGAAAACGGTGAAAGTGAAGAGAATAGTGATAGGCGAAAAGGCGCGCAGCAGCGGCTTTGTGCTTCACATCTAGTAAACATAACACATACATACAAACACAAATAACGAATTGTGAACCATAATAAACACAAGTGTCGATAACACCGTGCGACAAGGCTTGGGACGTCGGCAAATAAATTAAAAACACTGAAAAGTGCAGTGAAGTGTCAGCCAAGAAAATGGGTGACTGCCATAAGTGCAAAGGCCTAATACGCGGTGAGAGTGGAATCCGCTGTGAAGGTATATGCGGCAAAGTGTTTCACTTCGCAAAGAAATGCTCTGATCTCGATGAGTACAGTAAAAAAGTACTTGCGGACAATGCATATGTACGCTTTATGTGTGATGGTTGTCTCACATATATGCATAATATTGATGAGGTGTTGCGAAACATGAATATCTCTATAGAGAATAATAGTAAAAACATAAAAGAGTGTAAATACGACTTTCAAGAGTCGCAAAAAATGCAGGTTAAAGAGCTAAAGCTCCTTTTAGAAGCTATAGAGAGGAAATTCGGTGAGCGTATAGATGCAATGCAAAGAGTTCAAAAAACATGCGAAACGAGCATTGCTGAGGCCAATAAGATGAAAGCTGTAGCTGAAGATGTGAAAAAGCATAGCCAAGATCTATGCGAAGCTATGGTACGAAATGAGAGTGAAAGTAGAAAAATATGTGAAGAAATAAAAAAGTCAGTAAGTGAAGAGCTGAAATCAAGTCATCATAGCAAGGCCTCATATGCTGAGCGTTTAAAAAGCGGAATAGTGAATCACAAAGAGCCCAAAATAAATAAAGAGAAACCCCTGATCATAAAACCGAAAGAGAAGTAAGACGCGATGAAAACAAAAGAGGACCTGAATAAGAACGTTGATCCACCTGATCTAAAAATAAGCAATGTGCAGGGTAGGAAAAGTTAAATACATTGAAGTCAAGAAAGACAAGCCTAATACTATAATGTGCTCATTGAAACGGACGTTGATACGTTCTCGGCAGTGCTCAAAAGCGAAAAAATAAATATTGGGTGGGAGAAATGTATACATTAGGGATGCCAATTTTCGGGGTTTTGTCGATCCCGGGATTTTCGGGATCTGAAAATACAATCCCGGGATCCCGGGATTGTCCCGAAATTCAGGCAAAAGTGCAACACATCTGTGATCATCCTATTATAGTATTTTAAATCAGATTGATATAACAAAAAAAGTACAATTTATTGTAATTCATTTACATATTCATCAAGGCGATAAATCAGTATTTTCAATAAACAAAAAACAAACATAAAATTTGACAAACATATATGTATGTATGTACATATCCTCATTAATTCATAACATAGTTTTTGTACTACAAGTACAAATGCATATACGGTCACTCACAGAAATATTTTGCATAGATTTTTTTTGCAATATTCAGAATATTAAAAATATAGATGTATGTGCAATTTTGAAGTTGCGAAAACATCCCGTTGACATTTTGTATTTTTTTTGCTACAAAAAAATTCGTTATAAGGAACAAAATGCCCAACATCGTCAGTAAAAAAAATTCAAAAATCAAGGGAGTTAACACATTTAAGTAAACAATAAATATATAAGTGCATCACCTATTCCATTTCGAGTGAAGCAAAATTATTCCTTCTTTTGATGGTAATGCGATCTTAAAGAAATTATAGCATTAAGGGTTTCAAAAAATTCTTAATTTGCCCTTGAGAGGGGATATTTGTGATAAAAATTTAATTGGCTAACAAAAAAATTTTTTTCAGCAATCCCGGAATTTAAATCGACTAATCCCGGGATATTCGGGACTTAAAAAAGACCGGGACATCCCTAGTATACATATAGAGTACAAGATGGTATGGGTGTGTCAGTCTGCTACAAATGTAAGGGCTTCAATCATATAGCTACGAAGTGCAAGGATGAAGAGGTCTGTCTGAAGTGCTTGGGTAATCATAAAACAATGGAGTGCACAAAGGAGCAAATAAACAAGTGTATCAATTGCATTCGTGCAAACAAAAAATTTAATCTAGGGCTCGACGTGAACCACTTGACAACAAACCGACAGTGTCCTGTTTACATTAAGAAACTAGAGCATAGGAGAAATAGAGCCAGCTATTAACAATTACAGTCAGTTAATAGGAACCCTGGCATGGAGTTGACGGTTCACCCAGTACATGAAAAGCATACCAATTACTTGAAATGCGTTTATCTTAACATAAGTAGTATAATAGCTAATAAAATAGAACTTGAAAGGCTAATTGAAATTGTTGATCCGGATATAGTTCAATGTTCCGAAACTTGTTGATCTATTATTTTTATTGGCCAAATAATAGACATAAGAACGATTATGAGAAATGTGAACATAACAAAACTGTCAAAGCTAAACTTCAAAATGGGGGGGGATTGCCAGATGAATGTACGTAACCAATAGTTATTCAAGACACGAACCATTATATCAGTATAGACACGAATTGACATGGCCACTATGAAAACGCCCACACTGACATACGATAAAAGAATCGGTGGTCACATACCACGAGACTAGAAAAAATATATTTTTTTTTTTGGAATTGGACTCGGAGCAAACCACACTCATCAGCCCTCGCAAGAACGGAATTACAACCAAGTAATTAAAGTGGATTAAGAGCTTGTATTAAAAGCTGGCGACATTCGGGGAGTCGATACTCACCCCTCAGTGGAAATTAATAGAGGCAAAAGGTGCCGTCACATTCCTTCCTGCAAATCCCCAGCCATGTTGTTGCGTATAATAAAGAAGTTGTGAGCATCAAATCTGGACTATTCATTTGACAGCAATTGAGTCAGCCACTTTCTTGCCACCATCCATTGGAAACGAGCTATCCATCAACCGTAAATAAAGATTCAATAGCAATTTCATCATCGAATCAATTTAATACATCATAAAATTAGATTTAAGGAAAAATTAAAATCTTTTAGTCCTTTTTCTCATTTTGTTGGTCACAAAATTGTACGTCGGTGAACCATAAATATTCGAGTTTAATAGATTTTTGATACATTTTTCTTTTAGAAATTCCGCTATTATAAATCATCGTTGAGATTGAATCAAATAATTATCTCAGCCCACGTTCGGTATAATATTAAACAAAATTTTGGACCGAAAATCACATGAGATATACAACCAATTGAGCGTGACTTTTTTGTTAAACTAATTAGATTTAAAGCAATATTCAAATAGTGATCGATTTATGCGGCATTATTTTTGATAAAGTGGAACGACATACTCATAGAATAAAATAATAATAGTAATAAATAATAAACTGAAGTAATTACTGTACTGATTTTAAATCGAGTACCATAATCTTATAACATAGACTTTAATAGTACGGACTTTACGTCTACCGTTGGCAGAATTTTGTTTAATAATCGGAATTTACAACTAGGTATTTGAGTCTTTGAACATGGAATTTTTTCCCATTCTCGATGCTACTTATTTGACAGACGAACAGCGACAGATCGAAGGGGAGATATATAACCTATATCCAGCGCCGGTTCAATGGACCGACACCGAAATAGCCGCCCTCAATGGTAAAATATCTGCTTACGTTGGCCAACCATGGTTGATAAAATCCCATGCCATACACCAAATGAATGAGTTGGAAATATGTGAGAGAGCATATCGGGAACTGAAGGCGAATGAGGTGTTAACACCTCAGGGTCGTCTTCATCAAATGATACATTATTGTTATCGAACCGCTCGGTTGAAGTTAAAACCCGAGTCGGCGTCACGCCAGGCAGATCTGATCGGAAAATTTCGGTCGAAGATTCGTGAGCTTCGGATGTCTTCACCGAATACGGGAATCCCGACGTGCGATCCCCAATTAAGTTTGAACTCGACCTTCCATGGTTTTGAGAACGAACGGGGAACGATGAGTTCAACTCAAAATACTGTTCCATCACAATATTTACCCTTAACCATACCAGATTCGATTCCAAACCAGAATATACCGACTTCGGTTCAGGCAACTGAACCACGGTATACCCTGACCACCAGTACGGTTAATTCAAATGCTCAACCAGCCGTTCTCAATTCAGTGTCAGGCGGAACGGAACCAACACCCTCATTACCGTGGTCTTAGAACGTCACTTATCCAAGAACCAATTAATCAACCATCTCATTTATATCCGAGTTATTCGCTATCCGGTCCACCACAATCACGACCAAATCAAGCCACTATATTCGAGGAATCTGCCCAAGCGGATGCAATGGATAGGAAATGCAGAGGCTTACCATCATGGATGGGACGTGCTCAATTCGATGGCGTTCATGTGAACGAAAAATTTCTATCGGTTGAAGATTATTAGGCTATTATTGGCTCATTTCGATATAAGATTGGAGTACCCGACCACGAAGTGGTTACGCGTTTGGTGCCCACACTCACGGGGACCGCTCGACAATGGTACTTCACCGAACTGAGGAACTTCAGAGATTATCAAGATTTTTGAACGAAACTTCGAGCTCGTTTCCTCAACAAACATACTCGGGCCCAAGTAATAATGTCATATGCACAGATTAAATACGACCCACGTTCGCAAACACTGCTGAAACATATCGATGACTTGACATTCCAATTGCAGGGTAATTCCTGTGGTCTACAATGAAATAAAGAAAGCGTATAAAAAAATGATTAGAATTAAAAAAATACAATATATGGAATACAAGGTGGAAATTAATAGAGGTGATAGCCGTTTAATAGGGAAACATTTGAAGAATATTGTCAATAATGCGGATTACAAAGAAAACATCAAAGAGGTTCGAATCAACGGTAAAATATATAGCAACAGTACTGAAATCGTNGTGGAAATTAATAGAGGTGACAGTCGTATAATGTAGAAACATTTGAAGAATATTGTCAATAATGCGGACCACAAAGAAAACATCAAAGAGGTTCGAATCAACGGTAAAATATATAGCAATAGTACTGAAATCGCTGACAAGTTAAACAATTTCTTTGTTGATAGTATCAGCGATATTAATAGGAATATAGAAAACATTAACTATGATCCGATTCAACAGGAAAATGGTCGAGGGACCTTTAAATTAAATTATCCATATAGTAAAGAAGTTCAAGATAAAAATTGGNGATCCGATTCAACAGGAAAATGATCGAGGGACCTTTAAATTTTGTGAGATTAGTACAGATGATATTATCCATATAGTAAAGAAGTTCAAGATAAAAATTGGTGGAAATAATTTATTATCCGAGGGTGTAATCAAAGACTCCGTTGAATACATGGGTCACTTTTACGCCCTATTAGTAAATAAGAGCCTTCAGTTGGGAGTAGTTCCGACAGAATGGAAAACTTCGACCATTGTCCCAATAAAAAAGGTCAAAAACACCTTAAAATGGGAGGAGCTCAGGCCAATAAACACCCTTCCCAACTTAGAAAAAATACTGGAAACGGTTGTAAAAAATCAACTATTAAACTATATTGAGTCAAATAAAATACTCATTAAGGAGCAGTCAGGTTTTAGGGCTAATCACTCATGCGAAACAGCTCTAAACTTGATCTTATCACAATGGAAGGAGGACCTGAATTCCAAGAAAACTATCTTGGCGGTGTTTGTGGACCTTAAGAGAGCCTTCGAGACAATCGACAGGGAAATAATGCTAAAAAAACTCGAATATATTGGTATAGATAACATCGAACTTACATGGTTCCGTAGTTTTCTTTCTGATAGGAAGCAACAAACGGTGATTGGCACAGCTCTATCCACAAAGGTAGCAGTAGATATTGGTCTACCACAAGGGTCGGTGTTAGCTCCAATTTTTTTTAATATTTATATCAACGACATAAACTCGGTATTGAAGTATTGTAAGGTAAAATTGTTCGCTTCGATAGACTCTTAACCCTCAGTGACTGTAATCTACCCAATGCAATGATTAAAATGCAAGAAGACCTTCATTGTTTGTATAAATGGTTGTGCGTAAACAGACTGCAATTAAATGTGAACAAGACAAAGTTTATGGTCATATCTAGAGCAGCTAACGTTAGCTCCGATAATTACAGTTTAAAAATTAAAGATGAAGTAATTGAGAAAGTGAGAATCATTAAATATCTAGGTATATATATCGATGATAAGTTAAAATTTGAGGAACATATTGACTACACAGTAGCAAAAATTGGTAAAAAAATTGGTCTCATGAAAACATCATGTAAGTACTTAGGAAGGAGGTATAAGACTCTGGTCTACAGATCTATAGTTGAACCACATTTCATATACTGTCCAACAATCTTTTTTATAGCAAGCGACACACAAATAGATAAGCTTCTAAAAATGCAAAATAGGGCTATGCGATTTATCTTGAACAAGCGGTACGACACACCCATACAGGAAATGATCGCAGAATTAAACTGGCTGAGCGCGAAACAGCAAATTTTCTATCACGCTATGAAATTCGTGTTTAACATAAAACAAGGTAGACTTCCAGATTATCCTACGATATAATAGAGAAACCCATTCGTATTTACTCAGGGGGAATAATAGCTTCAGGCTGCCGCTGTATAAAACGGAAATAGATAAGAAGAACATCTTTTATAAGGGATTAAAATGTTACAATGAACTTCCAGCTCAAATAAAAAATTGTGAAAACGTTGGTACCTTCAAAAGGCTGCTACTTGATCACTGTAGAACATTGGTTATCAGATAGAAAGGTCCGGCATGGTCCATCCGTACTAGCCGGATGACTCTGGATCTAATCCATTCAGATCACCCATAATGTATGAAATAAGAAGATCGGCATGGAAACTAGTCCTTTCCGTCCGATCAAATAGCGCGACTCTGGATTTCGTCCATTCATATCGCCTGCCGGTAGAGAAGTTTATAAGAGGCGGCTTGGAAACTAGTTCTTTCCAACCGCTCAGTTGTGGCGGCTCTGGAAATTACACACTTAGACCGCATACCGTACGTTATATATTTACGGTACTGCTTGGAATCATGTCCATTCCAACAGCATCGAGAATATGCTATCTTAGTTAAATATACATGTAGGCTGATCGAGTTGTAATTTTCAATAAAAGCCGATTAGTTATTTTAACAATTTATTTAGAAAAAAATGCGAGTGTCCACGTGAGCAGTTTAACGACTGTTCAGTTTGGCGGTTATCGAGCGAGTGTAAAAAATGTTCAGTCCGTTTATTATCATCCTTTAGTTTGTCTTCTGTTTCGTTGTCAGGCAGGGTTGCAGTAAATAGTGTCGTTTTGGGTTGCCGTCGTGTTACTGTCCCACATTCGGCCATCCTGCGTTCTCATTCGTCCCGAATGAGGGGTTCCACTTCTTCAGATACTCGGCTACGGTTGTGGTGCGTGCTGGCCCTTCATGGTCGCCAACCTTCTGCACTTCATACCGACAATGGTTTAGTTTTTCGGTCACTTGGTATGATCCTAGGAACTTTGGTTGTAAACGTAAGCCGGAGCCGAACTGAGTGCGCTTGATGGCGACGAGTTCCCCGACTTCATACTGTTCTTCTTGCTTGCGCTTGCTATTAAAAGTTTTGCGATTCTCACTTTGGATACGGGCGATGTTTTCTTGGGCTGCCTTGCGTACTGCTTCGCGGTCTTCGTCAAGCTCCTCAACGGCCACGCTTGCCAAAAGTTGTTGTAGTTCGGGAATGTTTGGGATTCGCATCTCCACGCCGGTCAGTATTCGAAACGGGGCGAATTTCGTGCTACGCGGAGGGGTGCTGTTTATATACTGCTGCACGCGTTCCACGTGACGGTACCACTGACTTGGCTTCTCCTGGCATAATTTGGAGATCATGGGCACGACGATCTTGTGCATCCTCTCTACTTGCCCATTCCCACGCGGGACACCAGTAGCGATCAGCAAGTGTTGTATTCCTTCCTCCGCACAGTATTCCTTGAAGGGATGTGAGGTGAATGCCGAGCCCCTGTCCGTGACGATCCTTGCCGGATTGCCGAATATCGCCGCTTGCTTTTCAATAGATTCACGACAGCTTCTGCTCCAGTGCTTTTGGTGGGATATAGCCACACAAACTTCGAAAACGCATCCACGACGACTAAGATGTAGTTGTATGCCTTTTTGGTCGCTTCCATCGGACCTACGTGGTCTATGTGGTACGTCCCCAGCGGCCGATCTTCTTTGTTAATTGGGTTCAGGAAGCCCTCTTGCTTACCATGCTTACTCTCGGTCACGATGCAACTGATACAGCTCTTCGCTATCTTCGCTGCCTTTGCGCTTAGTTCGGGTATGAAAAAGTTCTTCTCAACGGCTTCTTGTGTTTTCTTGGCGGAAAAGTGTCCCTGGTTATGCGCGATTTTTAGGATTTCACCTTCCATGAGCGACGGAACGACGATAAGCTCCTTAACGGGATCCTTATGTAGTATGCCGTGCTTCACGTAAAAGTCCTCGTACTCCTCCCGTTCCAAAACTTTGCACACTGCCTTTATCCACTCGTCGCTTTGCTGAGCTAGTCGTAGTCGATGTATCAGGCTGTCTTCCAAAATAAGGCAGGAGACTCTGCTTAGGGCATCAACGTGCCTCATCTTTGTGCCCGATCGGTGCTCTATCGCGTAGTCGAAATCCTCGAGGAGCATGGCCCAGCGAGACACTCTTAGCGGGACGTCTCGCTTTCGCATGGTCATCGTAAACGCGTTGCAGTCGGTTATGATTTTAAAGTGGATACCAAGCAGGTATACTCTCCACTTTTTTAAGGCCTCGACGATCGCTAACACTTCGAGCTCGTACGAAGGATATTTTTCTTCCACAGGCTTCGTTTTCCGGCTCATGTATTGGACTGGATGGAACTCCTGGTCGTCCACGTCCTTCTGAAGCAGGACCGCGCCATACCCCATCATACTAGCATCCGTGTGGACTTCGGTCGTCGCCTTCGGATTGTATAGCTTCAAAACCGGTGCGTTCGTCAGTGCCTGTTTGAGCTGCCCAAATGCGGCTAGTTGGCTATCACCCAGCTGGAACTTTGCCTCCTTTCTAAGCAGATCGGAGAGCGGCTTGGCTATTGCTGCGTAACCGTCCACAAACTTCCGGAAATACGACGTCAGTCCCAGGAATCGTTGCAAAGCTTTGCGGTCATGAGGAATTGGAAAATTCCTTATAGCGCTAGTCTTGGCTTCTGATGGCTTTATTGAACCATTTTGAATTACGTAGCCTAAAAACTCTACCCTTTTCGCGAGGAACTGGCACTTGTTCCATTTGATTCGTAAGCCTTCTGCTGCTACCGACAACACACGCTCTAGCTTCCATATGCCCTCTTCTTCATCCTTGGCGGGAATAATAAGGTCATCCATATAGACTACGACGGTTCCGTTGTGTATAAGTTCTCGTAGCACGGCAGAAATATATCTGGTGAACACGGCTGGGGAGTTGGATATACCGAAAGGCACGTAGAGAAACTCGTACTGACCATTCGGTGTGACGAACGAAGTATATTTCCGGGAGCTAGCCGCAACCGGAACATGAAAAAAACCATTAGTTAGGTCTAAGGTTGTGAACACGCTTGCTGCCTGCAGTCGCTCGATGACGTCGTCAATTAGTGGCATGGGAAAGTGATCCCTAACAATCTTCTGGTTCAAACGTCAGTAATCACAGTATAACCTCTTCTCGCCGTTCCTCTTTGCCACTAAAACGATTGGTGATGCGTACTCGGAGCAACTGGGTTGGATGATTCCCTCCTCGAGCCATTCAGCTACTTGCGTTTCTACCACGCATTTATCGGCGTATGATAACCTCCTAGGCTGCTGGTACACTGGAACATCTTCGGTCACTAAAATTTTCATTTCCACTGGTGATTCGGTATTCCTCTGAGGCTTATATGAGTTGACCAGGACTCGTATCTTCTCAGCATTCACTCGCTTTAGATGGGACAGGTCCAGTTCACCCTCCGTGACATTCGAAATTAGGCACAGTCTCTTAAATTCATCCACAACGTCGCTATCGCGCTGGCTTGATGGCCCCTTGGCGCCCCTTGCTGGATTACGGGCCCAGATGCCCTCCACTTCGCGTTCTCTCGAGCTCTCTGCTACACGCTCTCGTGCACCTCTTGGCGGATTACGGGCCCTACTTGCCTCCACCTCATGCCCCTTAGCGCTGCTGCTCGCCTGCCGTGCCGCATCTTCACTTACAGCGTCGGTCCTCCTGCCACGCCCATGCTGAACACACATCGTAGGCCCACTGCCATTCTGTTTGGGCCCTACGACTACTTCGCGCTTCTTAGAATTCAACGCGTTCACGCCAAATTGTCCCTTTACATGCACAACTTTTCTTCTAAACTGCGCCTCGTCCTTTGTCACTACCAAATCGACCTGTTGCAATATATCGTTACCCAACACCGCTGCGTACTGTAGGTCGCGTTCTCTGGCGACGTGGAATGTTGGTGCAAACGTCGCCTCATCTATGGTCACCTCTGTGGTAAAACAACCGATCGTAGTTAACTGGCTAGTGCCTATACCGTACAATCTATTCGCTTCCTTTCGTAGCTCGACATCTAACTGAAGCCTCATCAGCGTATCGTAACGCATCAAGCTTAAGTCGGAGCCGGTGTCTACCAATGCCGACACTATCGACCCATTCATTAAAAGGTCCTTAAAAATCAACCCGCTCTTTTTCCTATCGATACCGCATTCGTTTCGCATTGTGTTAATGTTTCTTCCTTCAGGCTTCCAGTTCCTCGACCCGTTTTTGCATTCTGCGGCCCGATGCCCGGACTGACCGCAACTAAAACATTTCGAACGCTTTGGGCAATTTCTAGCGAAATGCCCCGGGTTACTACACAAAAAATATTTTTTCGCCTCGTCGTGCTGTCGCTTTGATGTGTCTAGGTTGTGACTTGATGGTCTAAGTTGTGTTGAACTTGGGAACTGTGGCTTGCTTGCACGGATTTTCTCGTATATCCTGACCTGCTCTTTCAACTGGCTCACCGTTTTGGCTTGGTATAAATTCGTCTTGTTTGCTCTCGAGTCGGGGATGCCCTCTACGAAGTACTCGATTAAACTGGAATCGTCCAAGTTTATCGACTCCGATTTCCATCAAGCTGTAGAGGTACTCCAAGTAGTCTTCATTCTGGCGTTTCCGACGATTTTTCAGCAGTCGATGAACTTTGATCGATGAAGGAGCTGTGCCGAATTCACTACGTAATGCTTGCTTGAGTGCCGCCCAACTGCTCACCCCGTTTTGGCTGCGTATGAACATTTTCGCGGCCCCTTTTAACAGCTGTTTGCCGTAGATAAATTTTTGCAAGGCGCTCCAATCGACGGCTGTAGCATTCTGCTCAAAATCTTTGAGCCATACCTCTACGCTGGGCTGACCCGAACCCGAAAACTGTGTCATCGAATCTTCGATATCGCGAAGAGTGAATACCGACCGTTCTACTATCTGATTCGCAACCACACTTTGCCTACTTGCCACCTCATCGTAGTCGGACTCATCGTCGCTCGCTACCAGGCCGAAATGTTCGATGAGTCTGTCCTGCAAGGTGACCTTTCGCCCTACTGTCGATAACCCTAGTCCAACTAATTTATCTTTAAGTTCCGCTACCGTCAACGCAAGTATCTGTTCCCTGTCCATTGTTCCGTCCGATTACAATGATGAAATTCTTAAAACTAGTTACACAAAATTGATTGGTATCGACCGCTAACACATAAAAAGTTTTAAATTGGCATTGAAATGTTTTTAAATTATTCGAGTAAAATGATTTGAATACAATACTAACGTCTACAAACGAGTATTAAACAATGTTAAAAGCATTTAAATTTCATTGATACTTATTCTTTAAAATCAGCGCTTTGTTCTCTGGAGTTACCCGTTGTCTCCCACGCCGCAGTCCTCTTGGCTTTTCCTCTTACTTCTTCCTTGCGAAAACTCACCATTCGCAGACTTCGACCTGTGTACAGTACACCGTTGACTTTGCTTTTCTCTGATTTTCGATTAGCTGTAGCGCTGCCGGCGCTGTATTTAACAGAACCAGCAATCAGAATGACTTGGCGATGCGGCTCCACAGCCGGTGTTTTTATGCAAATCGTTGCTTTATTTGCCAAAAGAAAATGCAGTCGACGTCGCTGCTTGTATGTACCGCAAGCCCTTGAGCAAGGAATAGCTGATCTCGGCAATGTCGGTGTGCTGTATTTACTCGTTGCTTTTGGTTTACCGCAAGCCCTTCAGCTAGGAATAGCTGATCTCGGCAATGTCGGTGTGCTGTATTTACTCGTTGCTTTCGGTTTACCGCAAGCCCTTCAGCAAACATGCAAAGGACAGTTGCCGTTGGCAAATCCAACCGAGATGCTTTTTGTTGGCTTCACTTCGTTGTCGCAGCAGCGAGATATGCACTTTTGTACTATTGCGCACACGGATTTCATAAATTTTTACGCACATAAAAATTGCTTATGCGTACCTTTCAATCGCATCCCTTGTGTTTTAAACACCGCTCTACCAATGCGCACCGAGCTATGCTGCTCCACACTTAGCGGCCCGTCTCCACAGCCAAAAGTTTCGCGTTGTCTTGCAGCGAAGTTCCGCTTGCGCTCACTGTTGCCCACAAGCGTTTTACAATTTATTTCGGCCCGCACTTAAATGTTCTCGCTGTTGCGCACAAGCGTTTTGCAATTTATTTCGGCCCGCACTTAAATGTTCTCGCTGTTGCGCACAAGCGTTTTGCGTTTATTTCGCGCAATGTTTTATGCGCGCGTGTACTTTTTATTCGCGTCCCACTACTGGCACCAATTTGTAGGCTGACCGAGTTGTAATTTTCAATAAAAGCCGATTAGTTATTTTAACAATTTATTTAGAAAAAAATGCGAGTTTGGCGGTTATCGAGCGAGTGTAAAAAATGTTCAGTCCGTTTATTATCGTCCTTTAGTTTGTCTTCTGTTTCGTTGTCAGGCAGGGTTGCAGTAAATAGTGTCGTTTTGGGTTGCCGTCGTGTTACTGTCCCACATACATAAACTAGAAGGAAAAGTGTAACAGGTTAACTTATTTTAAGCATTAATTTTAACTTTACCTTTATTATATATTGCAATACATAATTCAAATGTATATACGTGAATGTATATAGGTCAAATGACTGTAATAAATAAATAAATAAATTGTGTTCTGGTATTCGTCGATACAGCATAGGCAGTTGCCGAGGAATTCTTTGACGCGTCAGTATATAAGAGTTTCCATTGCATTTCTCTAAAAGGGGTGGTGAGTTCGAGGAAGATTTTCCGGAAAGCTGTAGGTGCTGTATTTACTTTTGAGTATTTAGCCATCTTGAGTACCATAATCGGTTCGAAACATTGCCAGGGTGGAGGTCGTTTGAATTTGGTTTTAGTTAGAGAGATGGGAATTTCGGTTCTACTCTCCCTTTTCCTTGTCACAGCGCTTTTGACCGCATCTTGCTAAATATAATTTTTGTGATAATCCTGCTTGTGTTGAAATTGACTCTTTCATCAATGGACGGTAGCCCTGTTTCCGTCAAAATGCATTTAATTGGCGACGTTGGGAATGCGCGTAGGCTCCTTCTTGCGGCAGTGTGGTAGGCTGGGGTTATAAGTTTCAAATTCCGTTTCGCACAGTGTCCATAAATAACCAGCCCGTAGTCTATTTTTGACAAAATTAAAGCCTCACGATGTTTACCAATGTGACGGTATGGACCATACAGTATTTAGCGGAAAGATATTTTATTACATTTAAACGTGTAATTAACTCTTTATTAACGTATGTACAATGCTCTCTAAAAGTAAGTTTCTTATCGAATATTATACCTAATATACGTAAGCTGTTACAACTATCAATGGTCTGAGAATTAAATGTAAGATTTGGTGACGTGCATCTTTGTTTATTGCAAATATGCATAGTTTTACATTTTGTGATGGATATGTTAGCTCTAGAGATATTGAACCATTTCGAAATATCACTTAAAATTTTTACAAAACTGTTATGAGCAGTCGTCAAATCTTTGCATTTTGTGAATAACAATACTGTTATGAGCAGTCGTCAAATCTTTGCATTTTGTGAATAACAATACATCATCCGCGTAAGTAATGTGTGAAATAGATTTTGGTGAAATAGAATTCGGATTTTTGGAATTTTTTAATATACATATCATCAAAGGCAATGATAAATAATATTACGGACAGAGGCGATCCTTGTGGGATGCCGTTGAATAGCTTTCTGGTTTTTTCATATTTGTTGTTGACTTTGACGCAAAATGTGCGATTGCTTAAGAACGACTTTACAAAATTGTAGATCCTAGTGCCTATTTTCCAGTCTGATAACTTGTTTAAAACAACATGAATTCCGATTCGATCGTATGCTTTCTCGAAATCGAGACTAAGCACTGAAATATGGTTTTTAGTAGCTAAAGCCCTTCTTGTAAAGTTTTCAAAGAGAAGTAGAGCATCCAAAGTATGTTGTTGTTGTTGTAGCGGCTACTAAGCCCCGTTCGGGGCGGTTCATCCATCAACGTTGTCGTCAATTTCAGCTAGGGGGAGGGCCAGGAAGTGTGCGACTTCCACAGGGGCTGTCCATAGGGACAGGGGCGTTAGCTGAGTGGGGTTCTCAGGGCATGTGAAGAGGTGCCGGGAGTCATGCGGCGACTTTCCACATGCCGGGCATTGGTTGGGCACATCCTCGTTGATTCTACTCAAGTAGGAATTTAGCCTGCTGCAATAGCCAGAGCGAAGTTGGGCTATTGTAGTGCGGGTCTCCCGAGGCAGACAAAGTTCTGTCCCGTCCACGTCCGGTGGTTGTGTACCTAGAACGGCATTCACAGGGCGAGAGTCTACATAACTTTAGACTGATTCCCTGTGAATGCCGTTCAGGGCCTGTCGGTAGGTTGACGGGTCCAGAGGTTGTTTGATAAACCTCTGGACTTCGTCCGTCAGTTCCAAAGTATTTTGTCCTTCCTTAAAGGCAAACTGATTGGTGCTTATTAAACCGTTTGTCATCGCGTACCACATTAAGCACTTTGCTACTATTTTCTCTAAGGTTTTACTCAGGCAGGACAGTAGAGAGATGGGCCTGAAGCCTGAAACGGTTGTATGACGCTGGTGAGGCTTAGGTATGGGGACAACGATAGCATGTTTCCAACTTTGTGGGTAGTTTCCTGTTTTTTGTTTGTCCAGAAAGATTTTTTATTAATGGGTAGGAGATTCGGTCTCTTCCAGGAGTCTTACCTTTCATAGAACCAATTGTCATTTCAAATTCGAATGTGGAAATAGGGTTCTCCAATCCTTCCGCGTTTGCAGAGCGGGTTTGTGGAGTTTTTGAAATTAGGCTGTCTGTTAATGTTTGAAATTTTTTCCAGTCGGCTTTGTTAATTAAAAATTTTGGTTTCGGTTTGCNTTCTTTGTTAATGTTACGGGTTTGTGGAGTTTTTGAAATTAGGCTGTCTGTTAATGTTTGAAATTTTTTCCAGTCGGCTTTGTTTATTAAAAATTTTGGTTTCGGTTTGCCACAATTAGTGTTTGGTATACTGAGATTGGTCAGGATAGGGAAGTGGTCACTTCCATGTAGGCGATCCAATGTTGAGGTGTTAAGCCTTGGAGCCAGATTGGCGGAACATAGAACTACATCCACATTGGTAAAAGTTTTGAACGTTTAAAAATGAGTGGGTGCGTTGTCGTTTAGTACTATCAGGTCTTTGAACATGATGAAGTCTTCTAGGATCTGACCTCTTTGATTCGTGGAGTTGGAACCCCAGAATGGGCTCCAGGCATTTAAGTCGCCTGTAATGATTATAGGCGTGTTAAAACAGCGTATAATGTCTTGCAACTCTTTCAGACTGAAGTTTTGATGTGGCGGTATATAAATGAAGATTATAGTGAAACGGAACCCTACATTTAATTCGATGGTTATTGTTGATAAAGGAGATTGAATTTGTATTTGTTTTTGCGAAGTATCCTTTTTCACCATAACTGCAATGCCCTGTTTGCATGTGTGGTTATGGTTTAAATTGTGAAAGTAGCTAAATAATGAAGTTTTTGGGTGTTGTGCCGTGCTTGTTTACGGGCAAGTGTGTTTCTTGTATCGAAAGGACTGACGGTGAGTATTCGTTAATTAATAATTGGAGTTCGTTGAAGTTGTTGTAGTAGCCATTTATATTCCAGTGGAGTATATTAAACACTATTATGGAAATTAAAATATTTTTCTTTTTTTTAATTTGAATCTAAATCACCTTTTTTAAGGTGAGATAGAAAAAAATAGTAACTTTTCCGCAAAAGGTGGTGGCTAAGTTGTGCGATTGGGGAGACGGGATCAGAGAGAACCTGAGTCATGTTTCCTTCGTTGCTGGTGGTTGTGGACGTATAGTTGTTGGTAGTTGCATTGATTTTGTTTCGCTAGTTTCTTGTAATGTGGTGTTATTTGTTTTTGATTGGGTTATGGAATTTTGGGAAGTACATGTAGTTGCTGGAGGTCTATTTTGCGTAATTTTAGAGTATGACGTAAAAATCACTGGTCGTGGTATTTGTGAGCTGTATATGTCTTTTGCTTGTTTCATAGAGCATTTTCTTTGTATTTTTATTTTTAAAATTTCTTTTTGTTGCAAAAACTTTGTACATTTGTTTGAGTTAGCGGGGTGCTCTTCATCACAATTTGCACACTTTGTGCGCACGCATTGGACGGGCGTGTGGGGAGGTAAGTTGCAGTTGACACAAGAGGGGTTGTTTTTGCAATGTTTCTGCGTGTGACCAAGTTTCTGGCAACTTTTACACCTCATCGGGTTTGGGATATACTCCCTAATTTTTACTTTGTACCAGGAGACATTGATCGACTCCGGCAAGTGGTAGGAATCAAAAGTCAGTAAAACTACGCCAGAAGATTGGCGTTTTTCGTCTATAAGCTTTGTGAATTTATATATGCATACGACACCTTGGGATTCGAGTTCTCTAACAATTTCTTCATCGGGGATAGTGCTTAAGCATGGGGCGTAAATCGTGCCCTTGACGTAGTTTAGGTTAGCGTGAAATTCGCATTTAATCTCACATAAGCCCGGCAGATATTTTGCTGCAATGAACTTGTTGGCGGCAGTCTTGTTCTTTACAAGAAGCAACAGACTTCCGTCTCGGAGTTCTGAAATATTTTCAATTTCGTTTCTGATAACTTTTAGCGACCTATGTACTGCAAAGCATGAGTACTGCGTTAATGGTTTTTTGTCATTTGCTGCCGCAATCACTACATACTTTGGGTTTTCAAAGGGGATTGAGGAGGTTGGAAGTTCCGGGAAATCGTTTATAGATTTGTTTGTACGCTTCTTTTTTGCTTTGGGACTATTTGCCAGAGAGGCAAATCTATTGTCCCCTAGGCTAAGGGCCCCAGGGGGCATTTTACCCGATTTATTATTTTATATACAGCCTCATTGCGTAAGTCGTAAATTAGGCTAAATTGTACGACTCGACAACAGTAGCATTGTCTATTGTCGTACTGAAATAATTAAACGACCAAAATCGTCGAAAACTATACCGTGCTGCCAAGTTTTTCCGTTTTAATACACTAGTAGAGTAGAAATTTTAGGCAATGACGTGACATTTTCGATACGATTCGACTCTCGAAAAACGACTTGCATTCGACACGACTCTCGCAATGAGGCGATGACCGCCTACGCAGAAGTGTTCTCGGGTACTGTTTATGAATTTGTACAACGATTTTGGGATGCTTTGCTCAAACACGTGAATCGAATTAAAAACCTTTTACACACACTTTTAGACAACAGTTCACGCTTTATTATAAAAATTTGATTTACTAAATCTGTGCACTAATTTAACAATAATGCCGGTTGGAAATATGGTATTTGTTGCAAATTTCCGAAATATACGTACACTGATTACTCTTATTCTGCCTTAAAGCAGCCACTTAATATCTTCATTTTTATGTTTATATTTACTTTACACATTACACTATTAGTTGTTAGTTGTTTTATTCCTTTAGTTGAAACTTATTCGCCGCAATTTATTAATTTAAATTGCTATGAAAGTCACCCGTCGCCTGTGATTGTATAAGTTAAGTATTACTACCTTTCCGTGCAAATAGTTATTAATTATTAAAGTACTGGGCTTGGAGGCTTTTCGAAATACTGTAACATCTTTAACTGTTCTTCAAACAAAACGAATGTTCTTGGAATTTAATGATTTTTCTTATAGAAAAAATGTGAAATGAAAATTTGGAAATGGCAGAATAAAATTGAAATCGATCGAGGCAAGATCACTAAAAAAATTGTTTAGTTTTTAAATTTCAAAAAGGACATTTTCATATCATATAATAATAACCTTTTTTTTATCAACCAATATTAAAAGTTTGCAAGTTAAAAAAAAACGCTTGAAGAACTAAAAGGATTTTTCCCAATTTGCGTTTAGATTATCTGAATAAAGCGATTGTGAAAGGATTTAAAATATCCTTTCAGTAGCCCTGATTAAATTTTATCAAATTGTTCCTATCATATAATTTAAAATGAGTGTATCAAAGGAGCAAGTTTTTGAAATTATTAAAGCAAATAACGATAAAACTAGGCAAGAATTTGCTGAACAACTAAGTATGAGTGAACAAGCTAGGAAAGAACTAGCTGATCAAATAAATAGCCTCACCTTAGCTCTAAATCGTTTAGAACCGCCAAGCATTGAACCGTATATTGCTGTTACAATAAATCCGATGATTGATTCAGGAAATTTTTGTATGGATTTGGTTAAATCTTTACCTGAGTTTAATGGTGACGCTTGTTCTTATCCAGCTTGGCGCTCTGCAGGAAATTTTTTCTATTAAATATTATAAGGAAGGATCAGAAAAATATTATGTTGCTATGGGTATACTTAGAAACAAAATTACAGGTTCTGCTAATTCTACTCTTTCGTCTTTTAATACAGTTCTAAATTTTAAAGCAATTATTGCCAGGTTTGATCAGACATATCCTTAGACAAGGTAATTTACCAATTGAGGATTACTATGACATGATCGAAAAACATTTAACGCTTATAATAAATAAGCAAATAATGACGTACAGTGGAAATGATGACGTAATAGACACACTTAACGAACGTGCAAGAGAGAATGCATTGCGTGTATTTATCTCGGGTCTTAGGCGGCCAATATGTGATATCCTTTTTTCTTCAAGGCCAAAGGATCTTCCAACCGCGTTAGCTGTTGCTCAAGAATTAGAAACAAATCATAGACGGTATGATTTTGCGCATACGTTTGCTATGGGTAATTTGATAAAACCAAATAAACTTAGACTAACGGTACCTCAATATAAATTACCTCAGAGCAATCAGGTGCCGCGTTCAAGTATTAGTAATAAGCAAGTACCAATTAAAGTTGATCCAGGCTCTTCGTTTTATAGAAATAAGGCTAATTTTAAATATAATGATGGTTTTCCTCAAAATCGAAACATAAATTTCCCCCAGCCTCAGGCTTATGTAGCTAAACCTCAGCAACATTTGCCGTTTCAAGCAGATGTTTTTAAGCGCTCTCGAGAACAATCTGGCTCTTCCCAGAGACCTTAACCAAAGGCTCAACGAATGAATTATATGCCAGAGGTAATGGACGGACACTCTGATGAGTTTGATTGTAACGAGTACATTAATGAGGATAATTTATTTTGCAATGATAACGATCACCATGATAAGTCTCAAATCGAGGTTTCCGATTTTAATGACGAAATTAATTTTGTAAACTAATATCGCTCCTGCCATTTATTACGAAGAAAACAACTAATGGCCAGGAGCTTCGCCTATTAATTGATACTGGTACGTCTAAAAACTATTTTAAAGATTTTTCATTCATTCGCGGAGTTCGACTAATGGAAAAATCATTCACATTAAAATCAATTAACGGATTTAATTTAATAAATAAGAAATGTTTAATCAATGTACTTGACCATACCGCAACATTTGCTTCACAACTTAAGCTCGTTTTATGGTATAATTGGTTACGATTTTCTCAAAGAAATTGATGCTCGAATCGATTTGGAAGCTGGATATTTATATTACCGAAATGGTAAGATAAAAATTCAACATCTTCACTGTAACCAAGTCAACTTGATTACAATTGCTGATGATTCCGTTCCAGCTTGTGTTCGTAGTCAATTTCGTGAAATGATTAACAACAACTTAAATGCGTTCGCGAATCCAGATCGAGCATTGCCGTATGACACAAATGTGGAGGCGGCTACTATACGTACGTCAACGGATGAGCCAATTTTCAGTAGAAGTTATCCGTATCCTATAGCTGCTGCGGAGTTTATCAATAAGGAAATAAAAGATCTTTTGAAAGATGGCATAATCAGGAAATCGTGTTCTTATAATTCCCCTATTCATGTTGTAACAAAACGTCTGGATGAAAACGGAAAGCAGAAGCTGCGTATGGTTATTGATTTCCGAAATATTAACGACAAAACGATCCCTGACAGGTATCCTATACCAGATATTTCGGTAATTTTGGCGAATTTAGGAAAATCGCGTGATGCATCTGAATGCAACACTGTTCCTAAGAACTGAATAACGCATCTA
>NW_016166849.1:14019-23028 GCF_001687245.7 Rhagoletis zephyria | reverse complement strand
AGGCGGCGGCTGCTTTGGCTTTTGATGCGTTCTTAGTGCGACCTTCACTATTCAATCCAGCTAAGAGTTCACTTTTGCGGATGCTCTTCAAGTCCAAATCGCCATAGTAGTCTTCACTGTAATTGTATAATGTGGAGATGGTAGATAAGGTAAAAAGGGTTAGAGGATATCTCGCCAAGAAATCTTAAGCAAATATGTTTTGTGTGGGGAGCTGGTTTTTTACAAGTCTTAAGAGCAGCGGAATGCAAGGGCTTAAAGAAATTTGTGCAGTTTGATAAAGTGCTTTTATAGGGAGAGAGATAGAGAAAGGGTCTGATAAATGAAGCAATTAAATGCATTGCAGTATGAACAGGAACAATCATAAGCGAATGAAAGATTTATTTCAAGCTTTTTTAAACTTAAATACATTATAAAAGCTCAAAGTATTTAGTATTAAAAAAAATAAAAAAAATTAGTCAAAAATATGCCAACACCGCAAATAAAACAACCATACTAACTTATGCTATTTATTTTCGTGGAAGTGCATGCGATTTAAAGTGCTAGCGATTGATTCATAGTGAAAAGTTAAATTCTAATGTTTCTACTCACCATCCGGGAACATCTTCTGGATCTTCGCAGTTGCCTGTACCATCAGAATCGCCAATCTTGAAGACAGTGCCGATCGGGCAACCATATTCACGAGCAACACCTTCCAAGCAAATATAGTATTTGCGGCAATCTTCAGGGTGAGCATGTCTCGAGAATGAACCGGCATTGGCAAGTTCACCGGCGGCGGGACAGCTGAAACCGTTGGCGACTTCTGTAAATACAATTCGAACGGATTAGTGTTTGTGCGAATGATAAGAGATTTTGCGAATTTACTGTACCTTCGTTTTTGCACTCTGGCACTTGATCGGCCCACATGCACACACGAGCATCACGATCGTAGGCAAGACCGGGCGAGCACTGGTATCTGGATGGTTCACCGTTCCAACAGTTCCAGAAGACATCGCATTTATTCTCATCGGGGAAGATACCGTACAGACGAGAGCAGTGGGGTGTGGAAATTGGAGGTTCTGTGAAAGAGAAAGATAAATATTTATTTACGAATTTGTGAAAATGTGAGGAGCTTTTACTAAGTTTTGGTTAGCTTGAAAATTTTTTAATAATTTAAGAAAAAATATGTTTTCGGAACAAAATTAAGAAAAATCATTTACCAGGCATAAAATTTTGGAACCCGACAAATTTGTGGAAAAATTTTTAAAACTCGATATTGTCTGATAAATTTAGACTTCAAATATTCCTAGATATTTCTTCCTCTTGCATAATAATCGTTAAATTAGTTTCAATTATAATTTTAATTTAAAAATACCTCAAAATACTAGGCTGAAACATTATTTCAAAGATAAAATTCTGTGTAATTAAAAAAATTTGTTGGTGCATAAGGACGAAAAATGCCATATTAATTTTCGAAAAAAATATATGTTAAGGACTAATATACACACGATAATATCCCCGAATTTCGACTTCTAGACTTTAATAGCTCAAAAAATAAAATTAATTAAAAACACATTTTCAATAAGGTAGTCCAAAAAAGCATGTGAAAAAGTAAAGTCGGAATTCTTATGCTCTCACCCCCTAGGATTGTTCTGTACTGAAAAAATATACGCTTGTTTTTTATTTTGCAATAGAAAAATATTTACATCTCAATGTATTTTATAATAGTATCCAATTGCTTATTTAACCATTTTTTTCATAGTAACTATATTTTATAGGTCCGCCAAGAACCCTAGAAAGTGCAATAGGGTGACCAAAAAAATCTTTAGTTTTAAAAATTGTTAAATAAACAATTGGGTACTGTTATTTGAAGTCTTCCGAGGAAACCAGAATTCTATAAAATTTCTATGAAAAGTAGTTTTTTTTTCATTTAAAATACATGGAAAATTTGAAAGCCTTGAACGACCTCTTAACATTTTTTTATTTCAAAATAAAAAAACAGGGGTTTATATTTTATTCTATATAGAATAATCGTTGGGGGTGAGAGCATTCATATTCCGACATTACTTTTTTGGGCCACCCGCGTATTCATAATTTTCCTTTCATTGGGCACCCATACTTCTATTTCACATTGCACTGAATTTTTAAAATAATTATATCTAACATATAGTTTTGTATGTAAAAAAATATCCTGACGTCAGAGTGCAAAACTAGAAACTCAAATTTGGTTTCGTGATTGTTTCAATGGGCTTGAAATCTTTCTTTGTTTTTGTCGTACGGTTTTTTTCGGCAGGTTATTATGAATTTTAGGCAAAGAAACACTTCTAGAAATAAACATATTTTTAGTTAATTAATGTTTTTTCTGGATCCAATAAAGTTTCGAACAAAAATCAGCTACAGGAATTTTTTAGAATATTCTTATTCACTCAAACAGAAATAATATTTTACATATACCATCTCACTCACCCAATTGCGTGCGGTCACCACAATCAACATTATGTAGGTAATCACAATTCTCCGTCAGGAATTTCGGGTCTGAAGAATCGAAAGCGAGACCATTACCGCAGGTTTTCAATTCCGCAACATTATTGTCACACTTCCAGTACTTGTCGCATGACAGATCGTGTGGGTAGAAACCGAAATCATCGGGACACTTGAAGCTATCTTGGGCAACGGCTGTAAGAGGGAAAGGCAAATAAAGTTAGTACATTTTAATCAGCATAAAATTAATAGAAATTAAAAAATTAGATCCTATTCGAGCAGAAAAAGCGGAACTGAAGGTCTGATTATGCATATTTCGCATAAATTCGCACAACTTCTTAAACGTAACACAACTTTACAAAACTTAAGGCTGATTATATGCTTCGCATGCAACCAAATTTATCAGTACTAACAACCTTATGCATCGACGCACCAGGGTCATTCACGGTGTACGAACAAAAGCATCTGATTTTTGGGTTTTTAAGGCAAGGGGATTTGTTTACAGAAAAATTCATTTAAAAAAAAAACGTAATCAACTACATATATTAAATGAAATTATTATAAATCATATATTTCACTTAAGGTGTTTTCGTGCTGCTCTTCCTTCCTTATCTTGTGCATATCTTTTAATATCGTTTTTTTAAGAAAAAAAATTTTATAAAAAAATTGCCTTAATCCATATATACATACCTATATGTTATATACACATATGAAATCAAAAGACTTTTAATTACCTTTCGAACCCTATGAAAATTGGTTCAAAACTTTTCAAAATATAAGCTTTTGAAAATATTGAATTTGCACCAAAATGGAATGTATTCAATTAAAATCAGAGAAAAGCGGCGGGCCATGCTCACTTTTTCTTATTTTAGCTCAACGGGCTCTATTCTTAACTTGCTCCCACAAATACATAGATGGAGTCGTGAATCCGCCTAATATGCTTTCCATGCATCTCTGTAAAAAAAATTATGCTATTGGTACTACTGCAATTTAAATGTCACTTATGAAAAGGTCAGGCAAAATCTAAACTCAACAGATCGCTAATTTTTTACAAATTCTGCTAATTTCTGCGTAATGGAATACATACAAAATGAATTCAACAGATTTGCACCTGTCAGTTTGAAATTGATGCGAAGTTTTGCGAAGTATGCATAATTAGACCATAAGGCAACATCTGTAAACCAACATTGTATGCGTATTCAAAACACAAATGCATGTACATATATTATACATATGTATGTATTACACTGCAATTGGAAAATTTCCAATTTTCACACACACAGACAACAAACTTTCATAATGCTTCAATAAATTTTTTCATCAGAAATTTCTACGAAGTGAAATGTGGTTGAAATCAAATGCTGGTTATTTATCAGTTGCGTTGCACTACAATTTTTTTACTAAGTAAGTATGTACCTAGGCGATATTGCTGTTTTGTTGCATCAATAAACTGCCCCGTACAGTTGGCAAGCCCGTTGGCTATTAGCATATTTATATGGAGGCGTACCCGCAGAGTATTGCTGACAGTATATTTGGTAAATACCGGCAGCTGGCTGCTTGCAACATGCAACACTTTCAATTGAATTTCGTTGCCCACCAGCGCAAGCGCACACACAAACGCACAGCCACATCCGCACAGGTACCTAATAAATGTGTAATAGCTTTTAATGACGTTGTTGTGCTGAGATACAAACAACAAACATGAAATTGTATGCTGGTGCGCGCATCTGCGAATTGGTGAATGTGGAAATTTCCGTTAGCTGATTGAATGCAAGCGCGGAGTATAAAGCGGTAGAATGGCATACTTTTGTGGCAGCATAATGCCGCTAGTTGTCTAGGTGCGCTTAATACATACATACATACATACATTCGAATGTCAGTGATAGTGTTCGAAGCAATTTTGTTTTTATTTTTATTTTTTGCGAAAAATGTTGGTTATACATATTGAAAATATTCTACTACTTCTACTGACAGCATGACGCGATTTCTGTTTTTGTTTTAAAAAATTTTTGAATGCCACGGAAATAAATCTTCCTCATAAACTCTAAAATGAATCTCTTACACGCACACGCATACCTTTACAAAAGTTCTGTGAACCTCTGACTTTATCACACCCTCTCTTCTTCTCTCTCTCTCTCTCTCTCTGCCCTTACTATAAACGCTCAGTTTACACTTCACAAATCGATCCTTTTACAAATTTAATCACAAGTCTTTCGATTAAGAAGCTCCTAACTAAAACGTTCTTCGTAATCAAAATATTGTTCTCCTCTCCATAAACGGCATTTCTCTTTAAAAGAGAAAGCATTACAATTATGGTAGCACAGCTTACTTGATATCAGAGACGTCTACCCCTAAAATGTGTTAAAATATTAATTTTATTTATATAGTGGTTCTATATTCGACTAGACTTTGGAACTTTTCAAATATATCATTTCAAAAAAGTTATCTAAATTAGAAACCATAAGCTAAAGAGAACAAGATAAATTTGAGATTAGATTCACTCTAATATTGAGAATGAACTAAGCTAAAGAGAACATATTGTGGAGAAAAAATTCGTATATACACAGCAAAGGGAGATCCTGCGTAATTTTAATGAAAATACATTGCGCAGCACAAATACTTACGACGAAAGAATGAATGTAAAACAGATGGAATGAAAATGGAAATAAGGAAAAGTTGAATTTGTGTAAAATCTGAAGTTGTCGCGTAAATTTTAGAGATTTTGTACGTTTAAGTGATTATTGATTGTAAGTTTATAATTTTATTTTATAAAGAGAAAATGAAAAAGAATGGAAAATACAAAAAACTAAAAAAAATACTAAAAATAAAAGTTTAAAGTTTTTGTTTTTTTCCAAATGTATGAAGCTTATAAAAAAATGGTAAGAAGACAAGGAATTTGCTTAAAAGATTCTAAGGAAGCCTTTGATTCCTAAATGAGATTATTAAACTTTATTTCAGTCTGTAAATAATTTGTAAATTTGTAAAAAACATGAATTAAAAAATAGGCCCATAAGCTTCCTCAAAATTTACCTACACCAACATATTCAATTATCTTTAAAAACATTTCTCATTCACATTTTTGGTTGCACACTACCTCCTTTAGACAGGAAATTACACTACTTTCGTTCAGTAAAAAAAAAAAATCCAGTATGATACAGATTATTCAATTATAAGAAATATTCCCCTTCCAAGTTTAATACATGTACATACAAACGTGCCTACTCTCGACTACTCTTCCCACTGATTAGATTTTGATAATTCCCATTTCTAATTCCACTTCATTTGTAATTATTTCATAGAATCTAACAATTTGTTAGTACATACATACATATTCCTGAAGATCTATTAATTCAGGGACCGAACATAACAGTTATTGATGAAAATTTTCATTGAAAAGTTCACTACGAAGGAAACGTTCTACAACTAAGTGATATATACCGATCGATTTCTTCTTTCACCAAGAATAAAATTTGAAAATAAATTTTTATTAATCACTTTTATGCAAAATTAAAACAAAAAAAAAATTAAAAATAATTTTTGACTTTTATTTTACAAATCTAAAATAGCAATTGTTTTTGATTTGTATCTAAATAATCTGTAAATAACAGTTATTTTTGATTTTTATATTATATGTCCTAGATAACAGTTATTGAAAACTTTTATTTATAAAAGTCATTAATAAAAATCTGGATGACGAAAATTCGTTCCAAAATATATCATCTTCCGTAACTGTAATCTTAGATATATAATTTAAAAATTAAAAATAACTGTTATTTGCAAATAATTCAGATAAAAATCTAAAATAATTGTCATCTTTGATTTATAAAACAAAAGTCAGAAACCCTCATTATTTAAGGAGAAAATTCAAAAACTAATTGTTAAAGAGTGATTTTGTTTAAATCCCGGTCCCCGATTAATTTATTAGTACATGCACATGTACATAGTTAAACATACACTTGTGTGGCCCCCTCTTAACGCTTGACTTTTAAGTCCACTCTCAGGTGCAGGGTTTTATATCACCTCGTTACTTTTAAGGAAATAAAGTAACTAATCCATTTTAATCAATGTAAATTGTGTGCCTGCCTTTCTGTGTGTGTAAGATTTTTAACTATTTATTTCAATATTGACTAACAATCTAACTTTAAATTAGAAACTTGCAAGGAAAGTTGTGTATGTAACTAACATTTAATAAAAAAAAAAAAAAACAATTTTTTAACTCATTTCGCTACCGACATGTCCCGAGAGAAGCTGCGTTAAATGAAAACTTCAAATCTCCATGAGAACTTTGCAGCCATTTCTTAAGTCCATCTGTCTGGTCGATTTGTGTTTAGATTAGATTTGTAATCTCGTTTCGTCGTAGACCAACATTTCCCAGCTCATAAAATGGTCTCGAATGACGATATTTTGCATACTCATAGCATCGATACATTACCATTAGAAAAGAAGCGAAATGGAGTGAAGAAAACCAGGTAAGCAAAACTGCTTTCAAATACACTCCGAAAGTGGTTGCGCTGTCACCGCTCCTAAAATAATTATATATTTTCAACCATAAAGAAGGATTTCCTTTGAAAATTCCTTTGAACTTGTTTTTTCATAAACATTTTCTCTAAAATCAGCTGCATAAAATTTCTGGCCAGAAAATTTAGTTGTATCTTAAATGTTTGTCCAAAGGACACCAAGTATTTTTTACAGCTAATGAAAAGCTTATGGGATACTAAAAATTTAATTTGAATTTTGCAACAATACAAAATGGAAACCATCCGTTTATGATGGGATACAAGTAACAATTTCGGGGCTAAAGAACAACACAGCTGCTGGAGTTGACGGCTTCCAATGATGCTGGAGTTGGTTGATGCAAACGTAGTTTTATCCGTCATGTCAAGTGATTGTTTAAATATATTAAATTTAGAAAAAGAACACACAATAAATTGGGTTAGTGCCTACACAAAAAAAGTTGCAATTAATCACCCTTCCACTCTAGTTTGAAGGTATACCTTTAGAGGAGTTTGAGCTTATAAAAATTGTCGTAACTCTAAAAATTGCCAAAAACGGAATTTCTTTCCACCTTTTCTTGTGTAAACATCTCAGCGCTGGGTATGACTAAAACTTGGGTAAACCCTGTGGAAAATTCATAACTGCATGTTGTGTAACATAGCAAAAAATTTGTAACTTCTTCTGGTGTGTACAAATCGACATTTCTAGGCTAGTACGCGGTTATTTGAGGACAATTTGGGGACTAGTTTAGGACCCTTTCGTGACTAGCTAACGATTAATTTGGGGTCTGGATTGCGATCACTCTTGGACCGTTTTTGGACTTGCTCAGGACTATTTAAGGACCATTTCGTGACTAGTTCGCGACAACCACTTCTACTTCGGAATAATTTTGGAACCATTTTACAGTGGGTCGAGCCTAGTGATGAAAGGATCCTGAAATAGTTCAGAACTATTCCCTAAGTGGTTATGAAAGAGTCGCGTGAAATTGAATTTATCTTCAATTTCTAGTCCAATCTATTTATGTACGCGATTTAACAGTGTGGTAAATCGTTGAAAATATACTTGTGAGTGCTAAATAAAAATACTTCATGAATCAAACATAGAGCATTAGATAACTATTCTCGTTGGGATTTTTTTCCTCGAAAACTATGCGTCTAGTTAGTCGAAAAATTGATAGGTAGAATTTTTTACTCCAATTTTTATGCAGAGTACATATGTATGTAGATATTTTTTATTTTCAAAATTTTGTATTTTTGGGTTTTCGGAGCTTATGCACCGCCATGAAATTTCAAAATTTCGGATATTTATGAATTACTTTCTAAGAAACTATGGCTCTAAACAAACAAAAAAGTACTCAAAACACAACGTGTTCACGCTTTTGATCCGCCATTTTTAATTTTCATATAATTGCCATAATGTTTTCCAAACTAGATGAAAAAAGCTTTAAATTGGACCGGGGAACGACTTTTTTATGATCAAATGAGTTTTGGAGAGCATGGGACCTCCCTTCCAAAAATAATACCCCAAAAATATATATATTGATCATTCTCTAAATCTACTTCGACTTCTTCATCTTGCAACTTTTTGCAATTTTTATGTTTGGACGACATTCGTCTTGTTAAATTGTACCTGATTGAATGAATTAAACAATTTTAATTTTTATTCATTATTTTACTCTATGAATTTAATAAATGTTTTCGCGATGCAAACAAAATTAAATTTTTTTTAAACCCAGTGCACAAACGTTTTATAACTTTGTTCGCATAATGGTTGTTTGTAACAGCCTAAAGGAATCGACATAAATGATCAGAATGAAAAGAGAAGTCGATCAAGCCATAACTCGAGCAAAAATTGAGATTTCTCAACGAAATTCGGTATGTAGATTGCCCTTAATCCAAGGTAGGTTGCTATTGAAAATAAGCGGTATTTTCGAAAAATGTAAAAACTACAATAACTCAGTAAGTATTTGATCGAAATTGTTGAAAATTAGTATGAGAAGTAAAATTTTGGTACAAAAAAATATTATTAGGAACTTATGGTGAGATACTGTATCTTAGT
>NW_016166849.1:0-13919 GCF_001687245.7 Rhagoletis zephyria | reverse complement strand
ATATTATGATAACTCAAACAAATAGCGCGCTTTTGAATCGAAAGTTTAGTTAGGGCATTTTTGAATCAAATTTTTCAAGCAAGTTCTGAAATAGGGTATTCTTGAAAAGTTTTGTGAGATAGGGCGTTTCCGAAATAGGTCAATCTTTAACTCAGCCGTCGAAACAAATGCGTAAAACCTTTATAAAATATTTCCTTTTGAAACCTTTAAATAAGCTTTTTTATAAAAATTTATTTTGCTCTTATAGAAGTAAACTTACTGCAAGTTTCAAAAATTCTTTTAGATATGCTTTTTAGACCACAGGAAGGGAATTTAAAAGCAGAGCAATCTGTTTTTTTTTTACTTTTTGCGTTTGCTTTAAAAATATTTAGAATACTCGTACTATCCATACATTTTGCAAATATGAGTAGGTACTGTCATCGATTCTTCTTTAGAGTATTTGATGCAATGAAGGAAGGTTTCTCAATAAATGAGATATGACGAACTCTTGCTCCGCTACCCAATCTATTTATGTACATTACATTGTGGTTGTTCACACATGCCATTGATATGGTGTTTGATAGACTTTCATTAATTACGTAAGTATGCAGTTATTTCTTGAAACTCCACTCACAAAAACTCAGTAACTCAAACAGTTGTCAGCTGCACAAACGAAATTTTGCCCAATCTAGTGATTAAAAATGCATTATAATAATTTCCAAGTTTTCGTTTATTAACAAAAGCGATTAGCTGCGCTAAATTCGAAAAAAAATGACTCCCAAATTCAGCGAATGTGGAAGTGAAAGTCAACGCTTGTATATGCACAAAAAGCTAATTAAAGTTATATAACATCAGAGCTAATTACTGCACTTAAATTAAGCGAATTTTACATGGAGACTCTTTTTGACCCGAAGTTNTCGGCAAGGGTTATTAAAGTTTTTGCATATGTAATATATGTATGTACCGACATTTGTATGTATGTATTTTTGTACGTACTTTTTGTTCAAGAGTTATAGTAATTGTTCAGAGGTCGTTTCCTACGCTATCAATAGTTTTGTAATCTCCTTAGTTTGACTTAACGGCGCATGCTGCAATTTACTTAATATTTTTTTCATTCACGTAGATGTTAAGCCTCTTATGGCCATTTCATAATTTCGTCAAAATATGTGTCCTTTTTCTATGAGTTTTTAAGTGATTGGCTTCCAAGAAGAGTTAATTCGTAATTTTCTTTTGAAGTATTTTTTTTTTTTTGAATTCGTAAGTCATTGCCACATGCACCTTGTTAAGGCCGAAAGGTGAATGCTTCCAAAGCTGATTATAGTTGGTGAATACAATATTTTTTTTTTTTTGTGTAAAAATTGTATTTGTACAATAACAATTACCGTGCGCGTGCTCCACTGCGCCTTAGGAGTAGTGTGGTTACTCTCTCTCTCTCAAAACTCTTATCGACTTATTCTTAAAAAATAAAATAGACTTAAAGACCTTAATGAAGTGCGATTTTCAAAAAAAAATTCAATTTATGAAGCACTCTTAATTTTGTATGTGTGTGTGCGTTAGTTAATATATTTTATAGCGTATTTAGAAAGAAGGTAGAGTATCGACTTTCTGCTGGGATTTTAATTTATAATCTTTTAACTCGAGTTTACATACCGCGCACTTTCTACCAAGTCTACTAATGCAATATCTAACTTTTCTTATCAATTTAGCTCAATCACATTTTTCACATAGGTGGAAAATTTTTAAACTTCTTTAGTTTAATACACGTAATGAAATATCTCATTTATTTTATCAATTTAATCGAATACAGTTTTTCAAAAATGTGACAACCCTCCTTAAAAAGTGTTTTCGGCAATAAACTTTCCCAAGCCTCTTTACATAGTTCGATACACATATTGTAATATTTAATTTACATTATAAATTAAATTAAACCACAACCTTCCACCAAAGTATTTTCAGCTGTACGCTTTCTTGAATTTTTTTTACAGCCATGCTACAATATTAGTTTATTATATCAATTTATTTGAAATGCAACTTTGAAACAAGTGGCAACTCTCTGATTTTTTTGTTCTATATTTAAAGTTTGACCTCTAGCAATACAACGGTGGAAACTCCATTCAATTTCATGCATACTGACAAAAATTCTAAAAATTTTTAACTTGATTTCTATTACTATAATAAAGAACCCATATATTAATTTTTCTTTAATTTTATTATTTATTTTATTTTATTATATTTATAGGGGAGCAAGAGGAAAAAAATTGAGAAAAAATTCTAAATACATACATCTTTATATATGAACTCAACAGTGGCAGCAACATTAAAAGCCAACCTGGCAGGTGTAAAATTGCTGCTTTCCAGGAAAAAAGTATCAAGAATTGCATACTTGCTTTCGATTTTGATTGCATATTCGACATGATTTCTTATTTTTTAATTTTACCAAACGCTCAGTTGCTATATTTAGCGCTTATGCTTCTGCTATACCTGTGACTTAACTCATATTTTTCATGCACTTTTGCATTTTCACATTAGTTGCGCTTTTATATTGAATAGAATTTTTTTCACATTTAGCTTTGCTTTTCTGACTGCAAAAATCTCAAAAATCTGGAGCATTCAATTACACGCACGTTTGCGTATTTGCTACTATACATACTATATATTTATGTGCATGTACCAGATGAATTTATAAATGTTTGTATGTACATATATTTATAAGCTTACGTACATTAGTATATGTATAATCTAAGCACTTTTGAAGATAGTTTTGCATAACTCTGTGAAAGCCTTCCTAAGTTACATCAAACTACTTACCATTTAGGCAAAAGGTAATATTTTAAATAACGAGAGAGAGAAACAAAACTATTTAATTGAAATATAAAGCCTTTATATATAATGTTATTTTCGTTTATTCCAAAAAAGTTTGCCCTCCTAAAGTGCAAAGGATGTTTGATTTTACATTCAGTCCTGCAGAGGGCAGAGAAGATGATTTTTCTGCCATACATTTTTAGAAACAAGCACAGAATTTCCCTTTGCCATATCTTCCATAATACTCCATCAAATTAAATGATTGAAACATAATTTTTAAAGAACATCTTCAGTGGTTGAGGTGAAAAATAAAAACTTTTTAATAGAATTGCCACCTGCTTAAAATATTAGTGACCCAAAAAATATATCGAGTAAAATATTGCAACGTATTCAGGTAGTGCAAGTTAAGTTAACCTAAAGTAAGATTTTTGAAGAGGATTGCCAACTATTTAAAAATTTAAATCTCTATATATATATATGTATAAAACAAAGTTGCTTCCGTAATACCAAGCATAGCTCTAGAATCGATTGTCCTACGTGAGCTGTCTTTTTTGTTGTGTTTGTTTGTGCTCAAGGAAATTCGAAAAAATTGTATAGGCAATTTTTTTTTTTTCTTTTTTTTTGATCTTTATATTACAATTGAAATGGTTGCCCAAGTTCAAAATTGTATCAATGCTAAACAATTATTTATGTAGGTTAGGTTAGGTTAGAGAATGTTTTAAATTATTGACGGTTCTATTAAAAGTTGCCGGATTTGAAAACTAAATGAAGAAATTTTGGTTCAAAATATAAAGTCAGTCTTATCATCAGGAGTTTCATTTTCCTCGAATTGGTTAATTTTTTTTTGTCCGTGTACTCTTTATGGGCGGTTAAAAAAATTTTGGGTTAATTTGCTTTCGGTCGATACCATCGATAAGAAGTCTGAATTTGCAAATATGGTTCGATTGGTTCGAAAATAGTTTGAATTCTTCGACATTTTACTTTCAGTGTCCGTAGACCTTTCGCCGATCAGAATATAAAACATTGTACAGGTTCATCTCCGAACCAGATTATTGTTCAAGACATTGAATGAAGAGAAGAAAGTTATTAAAATTTATTTCGTTGGCAACTCTGATAATTGGGGCGCCAATTACGAATGAGAGAGCGAATCACTTGCCGTGGAAACATCATTTAAATTTGCTCAGCCATCCCATTTAAAGATTTGCGATAGTACGCTATGGTTTTTGAATTGAATGTGGCCGTGTTAAATGTTTTAAGTGCCGTTTTTACTGAATGAGTAAATGAAGATATTGTTACATCAACCGCCTACTGAAATGCAGAAACTTTAGCTTGAAAGACAATAAAGTAAATGGGTAGGCAAATTAATTTTCCGGTTCCTATAGTTTTGAACCAACGGTGCAGAAGAGATGTGATCCATTTTCTTCAGAAGCGCCTCTGACCAAAGTTCTCTATCAAAAGAAGATACCTTATACCTAAATGAATTCACAAGAGATTTCGAAGCAATATTTGTTTAGAAACAAGTTGAAGCATAAATAACGTAAAGCGCTAAAAGGGGTTAAGTCATTACTTTGAGGTACTTCGTCTCTATTATATCTTCCAAACCTTGTGTTGAGAGAAACATATTTAGTTGAGAGAAACATATTTAGTTGATGTAACTAAACTCTTTTCTCAGTGCGCGTGCGGTGGTTATTGAATTTCTGATTTTAATGGTCTCCTACGTTTACCGGCCAAGGTGACTGGACTTAAAGCCAAGCCATCAAATTTTATGTTTGTATAAATCTTGGAAGTCTAGGCGAAGCCTCTTGGTGGTGATAGCTCCCAATAACTAAAAGCCTTTAGCAGTTTTCAATTCATTAGTATGACTTTTTGGCATAATATCTGACATTAAATCAAAACTGGAAATTTTTGATATTATGTACTCGGTTAGGCTAGGCTTAGAAGGGCGGAAAGTACCATTCTTTCACTCCATATACATATGACTGCCCTGAGTTAGTGAGTAACATAAAATTTTATACTCCTCCTAACTTGGGTTTCTTCTTCTTGCCATGAAGGAATTCAAGTAGTTCGATCATTGCTCATACATTTGAAAGCATAGCCTACTTCCGATGAAGTAGCAGCCGTTGACGTAAATTTTTAGTCGCCATCACCAATGAAATTTTTTTAGCTAGAAATTAAAGATTTTGATCTAGATGATAAGGCGGGGCTACATGCCACACAATGCCGACAGTTATGGCTCTATTGCACGAAAAATTCCCTAGAATCGTGATTTCAATAATCAGCGATGTAACTTGGCCCCCAAGATCCTAGGATTTAACGCTTTTGGATTTCTCGCGCTTGTGCGAATAATCTTATATCTTTGGAGAAATTGAGAAATCCAAGATACGCCCAGTAATAACCGATTTATAGCGCAAATTGTATGAAAATTTCAATGAAAATTAAATGTAAATGGGATCGTGGGAAATATTTGAATGATTTTGTCAAGGTGCATCTATACAAAGTGGTGTTACTAGAACAGCTGATTAGATTTTTATTTTCTAGCACAGCAGAATGTCATCGAAGACGAAATAGCGTAACTCTAGGATGAGGTATTTTGGAACGAATTTCTGGTATCCCTTGCCAAATTTGGTTTGGAGACAAACCGGTTTCGGCGTTGTGCCGTCTTCAGTGTCATTTTTCGTTCGGAGAACGACAAGGGATAACGGAAATTCGTTCCAAAATACATCATACACCCACCCTGTCGGAAACAATAACACCCAAAAAGGAGATAACTCTAGGATATCAGCCAAACGAAATGACGAAAACTATCTGCTATTTTCCTTCGTTTTGACATCCTTAAGTACAGAATATCAATGACAAAATACACGGGATTTTTACTTATATGGATGTGCTTTGGGTTTTTCTTTACGCGTAAAAAAGAAAATTATATGAAGTGATTGACACCAACTCGTAAAAAAATTTCTGTACGATTTCTTAAAGAGAATTCAAAAAAAAAATCGTCACATCGCAGCATTACTTCACAGCAAGTTTTCGTGTGATATAACACCTCTGGATTTTGTCTTTGGGTTATATGAAGGCAAAAGTCTTTGTTGATAAGCCAGCTAAGATTCAAAACTTTGGAGCCTTCCGAATGGACCA
Organism: Rhagoletis zephyria; assembly: GCF_001687245.7. NCBI lineage: Eukaryota > Metazoa > Arthropoda > Insecta > Diptera > Tephritidae > Rhagoletis > Rhagoletis zephyria. The sequence goes on along the minus strand of NW_016166849.1, from coordinate 8,003 downwards.
CCTACAGCGAAGTCGCGGCCAAAATTTTTATGAAATTATTTTTAAAATTCTTCTTTCTGGCGAAAATTAAGATTCCGACGTTCATTTCTGTTTTAAATTTTTTATTTAAAATTAAAAAAAATGTCTCGATGGATCACCATATATTTAGATTACTTGGAAAGGATGGTTTGCAGGGTTGTTATGAAATAAAAAATTCCTCGAAGTATATTCAGTGTGCTCTGTTGTTTAACTTTACTTCCTTAAGGACAAAATGTATAGCCTTTTACATTATGGTAAGCAAATGAAAAACATTTTTTTGTGAATCTCTTATTTTGGTATTTTGAAGCTGGCTGGGAAACCTGATCAAAATTACTAAGCAAATTTTGTACGTAAAAAAATTTTTTGTTTCGGACTTTCCAGCAATTTGTTAACCCTATAAGGGGCAAAAACGAAAATGGAAAATTATTAAATTTGACATGAAAGTTAACTTTTTTTATTTTTTGTCTTATTTTTTTTTTACGAAAATCCCATAAGCCGCATGCACATAAACATATTCCAGTATACAATGAAAATTTTGCTACTGCTACATAGTTTGAGAGGAACTAATGAGACCACTCAAAATATTTTGCAAGGTTTACGTGTTTACGTAATTTCATTTTATTGCAAGGTAGATATTTTCACATTTGCATTTTTTGAAACCATATAGTACATATACATGGTTGTCACCAAAATGTCCATTATCCTTGCTTGGCACGAAACACTTAAAGCACTAACAAATATTTTTTACATATAGTATTTTGAACACGCATGTTTATGCTCTATTTTGCAATTGTTCCGCTTTTTCTTCAATTTCTCATGAAAATTTAAGTATTTGGATACTTATTTTCCATATCATTGTTTTTTTTTATTATTTCTGATCACTTGATTTAATATAAAAATAACCATTTTTTGTACATACCGGCTCCAAACAGGGCAACGAAAACAAACAAAAACTTATTCATTTTGTTAATTAGAAATTTCTTTTTTGTCTACTTTTACAAGCGTTTTTGGATTATATATCTTTAGAGTATATTCCGTTAAGTAAGAAAATGGAATTTCCTTTCTCGCTTTGCTTCGCTTGATTTTTCAAAAATACCGTTGATATGCACAACGTCTGACAAGGAACCACTGGTATCGACTATGTGTGGTACGTTGACGTACATTCGCTTTTTATACCGGGCCATGTGTAGCGTGCGCACGCGTACGGCTGCGCACCAACGTCCGCGACGTCTGCGCCCGCCATTCACCCAACCACCTTCGCGCTTGCTCCTACCGAAGTCTCGAGACAAAGCACGTCAATAACAGCCACTAGCCAATGTAAGAAAAATTTTCGCTGCCGTTGAAAGCCTCTGCTAGCGGCGCTGATGTTGTCTACGTTAACGTCGAAGTTATCCTCTCGGAGACAGCAGTTGCTATTGCAGAGGGCGAGAATAGAGTGATGGTAATTTTTTCGTCTTCAAAAATGATCAATTGCAGAGCGGTGCAAGCCTTTGCGCTCTTGTAAAGCATGAGCATGAGCCGTTTGCCGTTGAAGCAAGCAAGAAAAATAAAGATAAAATAAAAATTCACATAATGAATTGCTGAGACTTAAATTTCATTTTCGTTGTTTTGGAAATAAGGCGCGAAAGCAGACGCAAAATGTAAGTTGTAAAATCTACAACTACAACATGTACGCTGTGCGAGAGTTGTGTAGAAAAGTTGTCGACACCGACGCCGACGCCGACGACGACGACGACGCCAACACTGAGATTGTTGTACGCAAGCGTCAGCAGCGGCTAATAGCTAATTGGTGCTTTGTAGCCAACAGCTGGTGCCGTTTTAACTGTTGTGGTTGTAGTTTTGCCGTTTCACTTTACCTATGCTACTTTTGCTATTCTGCAGTTTTCATAGCAGCCATCATTGTGGCTTAAATCTACAAGCGGTTTGCTACAAATGTTGACTTTTCGCTTTTGTGGCCATTTTCGCACAACGAACAGAAGTTGCAGCCAAATTATACATACATGCGCGCCATGTCTATTCACTATACGTACTAGGCATGCAAGTGACGCATGCGCAGTTTTGTCGTTGAACTGCCGGCTAGTTGCGCGTACATATGAGTGTGTATGTACATACGTATGTACGTATGTAGTTGTGAGGGTGGTAACTACTCGATCAGCGTCGACCAAACTGCATTCTTACCGCTATTTTTGCTTACTAGTTTTCATTATACTTCTTTTTCTCTTGGGTTTTTCTTTCTATCCGCATTTTAATGGCAATTAATCATACTGCTCGTGGCACAAGCACATAGCAAAGAATCATTTAATTAGTATTCCGTACACATAGGCGCATACAGCTCGATTTGCAGGCATAAAAGCAAATGCGGCTTTCTGCCTAGAATACTTTTTTTGAAGCACTGCTTTCTACTTTAAGTCGAAAGCATTTAAGCTACCAATAGCTTGACCGCAATACTTTCCAGGTTAGAATAATGTCTTCTTTAGTATTTAGTATTTATTATTTTAATTAAATTAAAAGTATGTACATAGGCATTCGATGACTAAAGTATTCAAACCGAGTTTCGCCTGCAATACCTGTATTTGAGCTTTTGGGCTCCTATATGAATTTTTTCCTTTCAGAAAGCAATTCAGTGAAAAAAATTAATAAGCTGGCTTTTCGGCAGAGGTAAAACTAAGCCAAATTTTCTTTTTGAAACAATAAAAAATAAATATTTTATTAGAAAAAGGAAAACAAAACTCGAGCAAAGTTCAAACTGTCAGCGTATATCAAATAAACTCTAAAACTTATGTACTTGTGAAACGCGTATGTGTAACTCGAAGTGATTTCTAGTAGCTTGTGGAACAAACCTATTATCTAAATCAAAAAAGAAAACTGTCAAAAAATTATTTTTATTTATAAAAGAAAATCTAAAAATATAATGAAAAAAGAAAAACACATTACATACATTTTTTTTTAGATTTAACCCTATAGTACTAACCACATATGTTAGTTGTTGTTGTTGTTGTTGTAATAACATACAAATTCCCCACAGAGTTTTTGGAGAGTGTTGCTGGAGTGACTGTCCTTGGCCAGATATACATCTGGGTCGTTCGACGAAGTCTAGTTAAAACCTTTTTTTTTTTAAATAAAAGAAAACTAGCGGCTCTATTCTGTATCAGTGACAAATTTTTGTTTTCTCGGAAAATATATACAAATTTTAATTTGTCAGTAAAGAATTGTTTATCACCGATACAGAAATGGACTATAAATGCCATATATATTATTACACTTATAAATTTCATTTCGAACTTATTGATAAAATAACTTTAAGGTCCATAAAACTCAAAAATTATTTTTACTCAATTAGAATAAAAACTTTGCTTACATTGTGAAAAATTTTATGTCCAAAAACATACTTATATCCGGCACTGTACACATTTATATATATATACATATGTGAAAAGTTAAAAAAAAAATCTTTCAATCGTGGTTTAAAATTTGCAAGTCATGTATTTTTGGATTTTATGGAAAAATCTAATCGTAATTTTTTCCAGTAAGTTTAAGTTATGCTTACAACTTAAAAAAAATATCTAGAGAAACCCCGTGGGCGCCGGGGTCCGCCCCTCGAAAAGAGCATATAAGCTAAATACGGCACTGGTTCCACGGATACACTGCGCGAACATGCAACTTTCTGGGGAGTCAAATCCGGTTTTTTAATATTTCCAACTCTACAAAATACCACGTTTCAGCTTATAAATATCTTAATGCTTCCAAGCCATTGCGTCTTCATAATTTTAGTTTATATTGAAGGTGCCACAGCACTCTTTCAACTAGCTCACACTTCCCTCTGTCAGTGCGAAGATAAATAGCTTAGATAAATCTCCACAAACAATTTCAGTACCCTACCATAAAGGTCTGACATAAATGAGCCAGAGCCTATCCGCCTGGCGGTACATGGACAGATCTTGTAAACTTGTGATCGCCTGGAAAGGAATTGGTACATCCGTTACTAATGATGCATTTAATAGAACTCGCTCCTTGGTCAGCTCGTCAGCTCTCTCTCGTTACCCTCGACACCTTTGTGTTGTGCAAACTAATATAGCTGGACGTTTTTATCCGCTGCTAGCCTACTTATAACTTCCTTACAATTCGCGGCGTTCATTGAATTTGTTTTATGTGAAAGGAAAGCCTTAATGACTATATATGTCAATATACGGATAAAAACTAAAAACAAAATTCACATAGAGTTTGGTGAGCGAAATATCATCTAAGGAATGCCTTTCTTGAATATTTTTCTTTCTACATTGCAAAAACCCGTATTTAGATCAATGAATTTTAATGCTCTTTAAAGCTTATATTCGAACCAATAGCAAGTCAAAAGCTGAACAATTTTTCTTTGGGTATTCTTGTGCTACCAGCTTCCCTCCCAAAATATTTTTCGAAATCATTATTGGGATTTGAATTACATGCTTTTTGACACGACTCTGTGTGGTGACTAGGGATGTTAATTTTTTCGCTCTTTACGATCCCGGGATTTAGATATTCGTAACTTTTCAACAACTTAAATCGAAAAGGTTGTCTCTATATGGTTTGAGAAGCTCTCCTATTCCATAATTAAAGGTTAGCTCACAAGCGACATTAGAGTTTTGACGCTCCCTTAACTCCCTTATAAAAGCTTTGCACACACACTCGAACCCACACACAGTGCCATACTAAGGGAGTCGATTCTGTCTAGAGGGAGCGCGGAAACAGTTTTCTGAGCAAATCTTTTGTTATTGAATCATCTTTGAAACCTACTTTTTTATTTAAGGTTGCGTTTTTGTTTTTTCTCTCTGAGTCCAGGATTTATTTTAGTGAACTTTGTAATTTCAAAGATATGATTAATTTCATTAAAAAAAAAACAAATGTAATGTATTTGTCATAAAAATATGGGCACCAAATGCAAGAGAAAATGTTTTTAGAATTAATATTTTTTGGATTCACAAGGACGAGTAGGTAATTTTTTAAGCTGATTAAGTTAGAAGCACGGAACTCAAGGATGTTATCGAGTTTATATAAGTTCATAGCGTATAATTTTTTCAAAAACAAATATTGCGAAATTTCAATGATAAAATTTTAAAAGGACATTTTCAATACTTACCAGCTCCTATGTACCAAAAATTTCAATCTATAGAATTTCCTCTTTAATTTGATGCCCATACTTTTTCTCTAAGCACTTTTCACTGAATTTTTTAAATCATTTTTGGATTACTGACGTCAGAATGAAAAACTAAAAACGCAATTTTACTATATTTGGACTATGTTTTCGCGAATATATTGATATTTGTGTTTAAAATTTACTATCGCGCGGTGTTATATATATAATGAGCTAGACATTTGTAAAGAAATATTAATTATCAAATAAAAAAAGAAATATAATACTGAAGAAGCACTGCCAATCTGTTAGCTTAATGTTCGAAACGCTATTTGTTTTTGTATCTAAGTATATCTGTTTACTTTTTTCTTTTGATATAAATGACTTAAATGTTACACATTATATTCGTTTCGCATGATATTGTCATCCATTTTTGTATTTATACTCATATTCAATTTGTTATCAGCATTCGTATTCGTACTCGTATTCGTATTGTTATTTATATTCATACGAGTTTTCGCATTAAAAATATGGTAGTAGTGTCGCTTTTTACATCTACTCAAATTAGTGGCGCCACATTCGCACATACATATTGCTGGTACCAGACGCTTGCCATGCATTTCAATGCTAATATTTACAACTAAGCTGTTTCACATCCAAAAGTAATTTACATAAACAGTATCCACTACTAATAACTTAGTTTACAACAAAACATTTCCACCGTGTTTAAAAATTCCAACGTTGGCATCTTATTTTGAAAGAAACCATCATTTTTTATTATAGCCAACAAACAAATTTCAATAGCTGGGTGTTTCGCTTTTGACGTATGCAAAAACGCGTTCGTTTCTTAAGTCTTTTGTTTAGATATTGTTTTGCATGCACTGCCAAACGGCCTTTACTGCTGTCGCGACATATACATAGACCAGATATTCAACTGGATTTTCTTGACAATTTACTACAAAACAAATAACAAAATGACACTAACGAAAACATAAGCAAAACAAAGATATCTGAGTAAACTTGTTTGCGAATTTTGCAACGGCATGCGCCAAGCATAGCAACCATAATATATCTAATAAATAAATCAACAAAAACCAAAAATTTTGTTACATTTCCAACAGCTTACTGTGAAAAAGCTGCAAACATATACATATATCGATGGTCCTCTGTAATAACGACACAATACAAACTTTAAATAATAGAATCCCATACTACTGTTAACTGGCCTTTTTCTGAAGGCTGCCACCCGTTTTAAATATTTGATTTTAATTTAGTCGATAATATCAATTGACTATTGCAATGTGGACATCAAACTGAAGACGTTTAAGAAAATTTACTTTCGACAATATTTTGCCACCTGTGCAGAGCTGGGCACTTTATGATTGCCTTAAATTTTGATAACATAGGATTACGATTACTGTAATTGTAATCCTGACAATTTTCAGCATTACGATTATTTATTTTAATTGTAATTATAACATGCTTTATTGCGAATACTTTAATTGTAATCCTAAATATTTAACGATTTCGGCTACTGTAATCGTAGTCGGGCTTTTATATAATTACGATTACAGTAATCCTAAAACTTAAAAGATTACAATTACCGTAATTGTAATCATAAAAATAAGAAATCTGATCTGAAACAGCAGTCGTAGTTGTTAAATTTTTAGGATTACAATAAAAGTAATCGCAATCATGCAAATCAAGAAATTAGTTTTGCTTAGAGCAAATATGGGGTTTTATACACCAAAACGGTTTCATGTTATAAATTCGCTTATTTGTTTCGAATAATAGAATAGAATTTGTAATATTCTACACAGCTGCAGTACTTCCACAAAAGGTTGATTGTAATTAACTTCAACTTTAAATCGAGTATACTTTTCGGTAAATTTTCCGCTCATTTACTTATAACTTAACCTCTTCACAATATCAGTAAATCGCTGATAAACATCATCTTGTTTACAATAATTTTAATAATAAAATTTTTAGAATTATAATTAAAGTGTTCGTAATTCATGATTACAATTACTGTAATTATAGTCTTAAAATATTTAAGATTACATTACAGTATTCGTAATGATGTGTTAAGATTAAAGTAATCTTAGTCCTTAAATTAAAAAAAAAAAACAATTATTATAATCGCAAAGATTATGATTTCAATTAAAATAAGTCCAGCTTTTTTATAACATTTTATCAGTATAACTTAGGCTAAAGTTGTCGTGATCGCCATGAAGGTAGTATAATAATAAATAAAAATTAACGATCTTGATAAATATATTGAAAACGACATAGATTAAAATGTCGCTAGTGATTACTATGCTGGCAATAAGATCGATAAATGTACTGACAACAACGTTGGCAAATAAGAATAACTTAAAATATGTGTTGCTTAAATATAGATAATATTAACGATAACACATAACTGTAATTTTTAACAATTTTCGCTTAAGTATATACTAGATATCTTCAATCAGGAAAAGCCACAAAATACAAAGATAAACCTATCTTCTATTGTGATAATGGCAGTAAAAATGTCTAAATAAATATATCCATTTTTTTAAGTTAAAAATCAAAATGCTTTGCAATTTTTTTTTGGAATCACAACAAATATTTTGAAAAAATTGTTTTCGCATTATCCGCTGAAATCAGACAAATTTTGCCCAACTTAATTGTTGATTTTATCAGTCTTTTGATTTCGTCTGAAAAATCACATAATCTCCAAAGCCAAATAGGCTTTACATAAATGCCAAGTAAATGCATATAACTGTTACAACAGCAACCAGACAACCGGTAATAGCAATCGCTGCTGCATGAAAATCGATAGTGAGCAAATAATATGTAGTTATTACAAAAGGTAAAGGGAAAAGTAGAAAAATCA
>NW_016166848.1:14791-23029 GCF_001687245.7 Rhagoletis zephyria | reverse complement strand
ATTAGACTTCCTAGAAAGATTCTAAGTATGCAGTTTTGCAGCCCATGGACTTCTAGTAGAATAAAGTACAATTTTCAAAAGGTTAAAAATCACCGTTGATTTTTTTGAATTTTTTTACGCCATTTGCTTCCATGTAACGAATAAACACAATTTTCGTTTATATGGAAGAAAACCGTAACATCTTCAACAAAAGAAATTCTTAAAAATCAGCGGTAATTTTTAGCCATTTGAAACTTGTACTTTATCTAATGTAATTAAAAAAGCTTGAAATTTTTGCGAAAGTTTGTTGATTTTTTTTTAATATTACACAAAGTTTGAATCTTGGATTTACGTAAACCAAAATTAAATAACAAAAAAATAGTATAATAAAACTTGTGGTGCGGCTATAATTTGTTCGACCACTATATGTATCTACTTAGGTTATGTATGTAAGATATACACATATTAAGTACAAAAACCACTCAGTGTACCTTTTAATTCAAATAAACTAAATATGCCCCCTTCAGGTATGCTTAAACCTGCTCAATGCAAAATACCATACAGTAGACCCCGGTTATAACGACTTCCAAGGGACCCGGAGAAAATGCGTCGTACTAACCGGACATCGTGTAAACACAACTGCTCCTTATAAATTTGTTTTGTATAATTCTGCTATAGGACATTTTTGCGCACTTTTGCAACTGCCAAAACATTTTAACTATCGAGTAAACATTACTTACTTAAGCATTTTTGACGAGCAAAAATGTCAAAGTTTATTTCAAGTGAATTCAAAATTGACGTCTATCGAAAAAAATTTGAATGAAAAAGATAAATGTCGCTGTGGACTAACCGTTATTCAGACCAGGCGCCATATGCGCCTTCGACGTTCTGCCACTTTCATAACATGTAACAACATGTTGTGCGAAACTTCTAATTTTCTGTGAATTTTTAAGACTTTCGTCGTTCTAACCGGACAATTTATTCATAAATTAAGTCGCTTAAAGCGGAGTCGTATTAAACGGATTCTACTGTATGTACATACTATATTCGTACTATGGAAGTCAAATTGGTCAGCGCTATCCTGTCTGCTTTTATTTTCTTTTTGAAGTCTTAATAAAAAAGTATATTTACATATATGTATGTACATATGAAGCTTCATACAAAAACAGCCTTTGTTGCTTCATAAATCTTAGCTACGTTCTTCTGTCCACTCGGAATGCCGCGCAAGCCCTCTTAATATATTTACAAATATACTACACTCAGCAACAACAACAAAATTGCCTTTTTAAAAAACACATTGTGAGCGTCGGAATTGCTTAATCAGAAGATGCAATTGCAATTGGAATGTACTTATTTATTTACGTATGTATGCACATTTGTGGAAATATTGCATATGTAGGTGCAAACAACATACATATAGCTGCGAGTAAAATAATAGCAGTAAAATGGTAACTTATGTTTATTTGTATATTGTTAATAGTTTTAATTTAAATAATGGGTCGATCTGTATCAGAAACGGAAAGAAATTAAACTTAAAAAATTTTCATCGAAATTTTTTTTGCCGATTTTTGTGCGCACTTTCTTCCATATAAAAATAAATTTGTTTCATCACCCTCGACAAAGAAAAATCTAATAAAATAAAAATTTGACTTGAAACTTGCACTTTGTTATAGTAAAATTGAATGGACTACAAAACCCATCTTTTTAAGAAATCGAATTTAAAAAATTTAAATTTTGATTAATATTTTTTTAAGTTTAATTAATTTTTTAAAACTTTGTGCAAGCTTTGAAACTCTTATTTATGCGGTTTGTGATATGGATCGACCCATATTTTAAATGGAAATTATTAACAATTAATAGATAAACATAATTTACTAGCAGCATCATTTTGAATTTTACTGTTAATATTTTTCTCGCAACTGTAAATGCATACATGTGACTATAGTCCACACATCGCGGCGCATACCCAGCCGCACTCACCGTCATATTGGCGTTAATCGATTCTAAATGGTAGGCAAATCGTGATCTGAATCACTAAACGAAAGAATCAGCTCTTGCGAGGTATTCCTTGGCATAACCGAATAAGCATTTGTTTATTCTTGTATTGCTCACACCTACATATATACTACAAACTGACAAAGAGGAGTGCAGGCATACATATGCACATGCATATTGGTAATATATGTAAATATAAAGTTCCTATTTTCTTAAAGATCAATCCGATCCATAGATTATTATCTGAATAAATTTAATTGCACTTCTTAACTTTATGATTATGTAGTTAGGCGGTCCGCCAAAAAAATTAGTTTTTGTCGGTTAATTTGCGGTTGAGGTGATGGTGAAGGGAAACACTGGTTGAATACGAGCCTTCGCGACATAAGCTACTATTGCAAACGAACACAGATATGTATGTACATAAAAAAAAAATATTCCGACTAATTGATAACCTTCTCCTTTTTTGAAGTCAGCTAAAAATGATGAAGCCTGATGAGGAGATGCGGTGATCGCCGAAATAGCAGCTATAACTTGTGCCTTAGTAATTTATTGAATATAAAATTTAATCAAAAAAATATAAATCCAGTTTTAACGGTTAAATTATGATTTTTATTATAAAGATCATAAACGTTACGGTCCCTGCCGTTTTTCCATTTCACTAATGACGATGGCACTGATGGTCTGAATTTTTAAAACGTCACCGAAAATAAAGAATCATCCGTTCAGGAATCATAGTTCCTTTATCAATGCAAATGCAATGAAAATTATCAAAATTATTCCAAAGTGTAATAAACTTAATCAAAAAGCCTAAATTGTGTGATCGCTTCTCTGTACCAACATTCAAGGTTAAAGGCATGAAGCTTAGTTAAGGAGGCGCTTTATTTATATTCTACATATAGGGTAAGACTCCTGCGTTTGTGTGTGTGTGTGTATGTGGTTGTGGGTGTTGCATTAAAAAAACCGAGAAATCTTTCAAGTGCCTAGAACTTTCACAACAAAACTTACACACATATGTACATATGTATGTGTATATATGAAAATGGTATACGAACTCTCCTCATACAATTTATAGTTCCGCTAGAGGTGGCCGAGAGGTGTGGCACACAACCTGCTGCAATCCTCCTCATCCATTTCATTCAGACTTTATGGACTTGGCAGCTTACACTTTACTGCGGGTAGCTGTTGGTTGGTGTTATTGTTGGCGATGAAAATGCCACGTTTTATAGTTGTTTCCGTAGCATCGGTGCCCGACTGGCTGGAGCCTAGGAGTTTTATACATCACATTCGTACATTTCCATTGCTCTGCACATAGTCAGTCACATACTATGCGAATGGAAGCTTGGACTTGCCAACTTACTTACTTGCATATGAATGTATGTATGTATTGCTTAGATAGCGACAGTGACGCGATGAAGGCGATTCACAAATGTTGAGTGACTAACGATGTTCATGTGCGTTAAAATATGTAGTCATTTTATTGATGACAGTTGTTTGGGTTAAGAGCATTTATAGCGGGACATTTAAAAGAGCACACACTTTTTTAGACAGTAATGAATACATAAATACAGATTTTTACAACCCGTGGTTACAAAAAAATAGACACATTGTACTAAGTCCGATTGGATGAAATAATAAAATGTACATAGGAGTGTGAGCTCCAGCGTTTTGTGTAGACATCTCCATGATTAGCTGCTGGAAAACGTACATACATGCCGCTAAAGTGTATTTGATTTGTTTTTGTTTTGAATGAAAAGAGCAAATGTTTGCGCAAAGTGTAATTGGATATGAATGCTCGAGAGCAGCAATAGCAGCCCCCCCCCCTTTCTTGGTATCCTTGCAACGTTAATGTGGCCAAAAAGCAAATCCAAAGAGTGTCATAGTTGAAATACGAGTAAATAAAAGCTAAATGCATTGTTGAAGACTTTGAATGCACATACTTATGGTTCATACACACACACACACACACACACACACACACATGCTTGTTGCACAGAGAGTGCGTCATCACAATGACACAAATCAATCAAAGACTTTAGCTTTGAAAGCCATACCCTCCCCCAATTGCCAGCCGGAGGAGCTAGATAATATGCGCTAATAGCAAAGGATGTACACGTGCTGGGTGTGCATCCATGCCCAGCAGTAAATTAAATTGTTTCAGGATGACACAGAGTAGCCATAATATCATATAAATGTTGATCTCTGCGACAAATGTTGCAGCCAATAGGGTGGTACGATTTAAGGACTTGGTTTTTCTCACCGGTATCGCCTTTAGAGGACTTTGCTCGATTTCATCGTCTCTTTTTGACAGCTGATTAAAGTTTTCATTGACATAAATTGAATTATGTTGCCGGGAATTTTATGTATAAATTGACTTCAAACATATGTAAATCTTGTCTTTAGAGACTTATAGTAAAATTTAGTAACACATTTTTTCGTGGAACATTTTGACACTCAAGTCCCCTTAGGGTTTGGCTATTACATGAATTCAACCGTTTGGACACGATTCGTTGAGGCTCCAAAACGGCTGTGCATAGGACATTTCCGAGTCATTGAAAAAAAAAAATAAAAAAATAACCACTGAGTTTTCGCATCTCAAGGGGCGGAATTTTTAATTGTTATTATTTCAGTTTCGGTATGCACATATCAAGTATGCTTTAAGCATCTATTAACTCGCAACCTAACAAACTACATATTTTAAATCATCAGATTGATTTTCACATTGCTTCCTTCTATTGTAATGAGAAACATGCAGATATTTTTTTTATACCTCTGGCAGCACCTTCCAATAGTACGACTGGGTATCTTCACCTTCTGTGTCATAAGTACTTGTGTTTGTTGTTGCTTCGCTTTGTACTCCATATAAAAGGGGTTAATTAAATTAACAGTATTATTAGTCTGCCAATGCTGCCTCCTGATGGTTATCTCGACATAATTTGCCACAATGTGAGGAGATAATTTGGCCAATTCCACTTACAGACTCACATTGCCATGGAGTGAGCGCCAATGAATACAATAAGAATAATTGTTGTTTATTCCTTACAATGTCCAGAGCACGTGTGTTGAGAGCTTATTAAATTTTTAGATTCCTGAGTTCTACGCGAAATGCTCAATTTTTTTTGTTTAATTTTTGTGAACCCTTTTTATTTAAATTTAATGTTATTTGGACTATGACTCGATTTCAGAAAAAATTTGCAATATGTATATAATTTTCTGATTAAATTTTCAAGAGTGGGCTTCGTAAACATATATCTGTACATACATACGTACATAAGTACATATGCATGTGTGTATATGCATGTATATTTTTAGATAAATACATACTTGAAGTATGACTTAAGAAAGAGTATGAATCAGCTCAAAATATTCAGCTTTCGTAAACAAATTGCAAACGAATGAATAATTACAAACACGGTAGTTTGACGCATGATTTCTTAATTTTTAGCCGACTTCAAAAAAAGGAGAAGGTTATTAATTCTTCGGAATATTTTTTTTTTTTTATGTACAACCGATTTTTTTTTTTGAAGGAAAGGTGTTACCTCAAAGGTGGTCCAATACTAATTTTGTTTAGATCGGATCATTGGATAATGAAGAAATTAACAATAATACTGACGGATTTGTATCTACTACATACATATAGATATAATACCAATACAAAAATATAACGCGTTTTTTATTATTTTTCTGAGTACAAGGTAAACAAAAGCCTTAAATAGTTCCATTAATTTACATAATTTGGCAATATATTGACATTTAATATAAAAACATGCAGGCAAATTATACGCTGATTTCTACGAAACGTAAAATTTCTAAAAATTGAATGATGATTCATTACCAAAAAAAAACCGAGAGATACGAAAAACATGGCGAATCCCCAACACATCTGTTTGCATATACATCAAAAGTTGCCAATTGAATGATAGCCAAAAATCACAAAAAAAAAAAAAAACTAATCCCAAGTCAGCCATCAATGATATTTGCTCATCATAATACTCGTACGTACCGTAATCTGTGCGCCAGAAATAAAAAATAAAAAAACGCTCGAAACTGATCGTACATATGTATATGTATATGAATGTATCATTACCCCATCGGAATAATGCACACAGTCTCAAAAATTAGATAATTAAAAAATTTTTTGGTAATTAATTATTTTAAAACAAATGCAGCATCTCGGCCACGGATATATATTTAGTTGAAACAGTTGCTTACAGGAAAAAATAAGGGTTCAACTGCTTGTAGTTAATAAAAAAGTACTTAATAAAGATTTCGAAGTAGTTGATTTTCCTACATGGTATGTATGTGAATATTATATATTTAATATAACTCATTTGAAAATTAAAATGGCAATACATATACTAAATGTTTACAATATTTTCATCAAAAAGTGTACTGTACAGAACGAGTGTAACTTACCGGGTGTGTTTGTTTACCTTGACAGTTATTTTTATAAAATAAACGCGGCATACAAATTCTATCTTTTGTGTTTTTATTTACCTTACTCATGGAATGGCATTAACATTGCTCAATGGCTCGTAGAGATTGACAAAAAATGTCGATCTTTAAATATGAATAATTCAAATTCAAAATGGTTAAAATCAGACCTGAATATTTTCGAAGTCGCTAGAACATTTTTGCTGAAATATTGTGAAAAAATTCATACGCCGAGATATATTTATGTATTTGTTTGCGTGTAGGTTAATTTTATCGGGTTTTTGTTCTAAAAAGTGGATACTTTTTTTTATTGTGTGAATGAACGCGTGTTTTTGATCGAAATTTTCAGAAAAATTTTAATTATGCAGTGTTATGGCCCATTTATGTGCCATCAGCAAAAAAAAAAAATAAATTAAAAATCAACGCGATTTTGCAGCCGCTTAAAACTTGCACAAATTGTTAAATTTACAAAACTGCATACTCAAAAAATGTCTAAAAAATCTGATTAAAAAACTCAAAATTTTAAGGGAAATTTGTTAAATATTTCCAAGTTCTGTATAAAGCTTGAAAGTTTGATTTATATGGTTTTGGTTAAGGAATGAACCATGTTTTTTGAAAAAATAACAAAAGCACTGAAACTTTATTTGTTTTTGTTATTTTATGGCCTTATAACAATTACATTCAACAATATTCAAAGGCTTTGCTTTCCACATTAATTACAAACGGCCTCAAGCTCAATAAAAATTGTTGAAAAAAGTTTAAGTTTAAAAACCTTGCAAATATTTAACAAAAATCACCACGCACTCATCACTGCTCCCCACTGTATGTACATTAGGGTGGTACAAAAACAGTAAAGTCGGAATTGTAATACTCGCACCCCCTAGGATTGTACTATATCGTAAAAAGTGTACCCTTATTTTTTTATTTTGAAATCAAAAAATTTTTAGAGCGCGCTCAAAGTGCCCAAAATTTTCTATGTATTTTTATATGGGAAAAAACATTTTTTCGAACAATCTTAGGGGGTCAGACCATCAAAAATTCCGACTTTACTTTTCCACATGCATTTTTGGACCACCCGAATGTACATATTCGTTTGAATACCCGTAAATAACAGTTTTGTAATGATAATAGTGTGATAATTTTGACGCGCCGTAAACACGTCAAAGTTCAATTTCACTTTCATGCTGGGCAACATGGAACTCTCGCATTCGGGGCATACACCAATAGCTGTCCGCCAACACACGCACGCACTCGTACTCAACAACAAACGTGACATTATTGTTTACATCCGCCAGATAGACAAACTGCCGAATCGATGGACAGACGCTGATTTCGTCCCACACGGCGGCTATGAATTCATACACCTATAGAGCAATCAAATGGGTATTTTTGTACCGTTATAGAGGTGCTACTGCATTTAGGCTTAGTGATTTCAATGTGGCCGCCATAGTATGGTGGCCAATTGGTTTGCCGTCAATGGCAGTGGGCAATGGGCAATGGGCGATGGCAACGATAGCAAAGGTACATAATAAAAAGCCCATAATATATACACAGACCTACATACATACATATTTACATTAGACTGCATCACTCCCAATACAAAAAAAAAAAACGATCGGTACTGTGTTTCCCTTGGAATTATAAAATCTATTATATTTTAAGACTTCCACCAAATTGCGAGTGTCGTGTCGAAGCAAGTCGTTTTTCGAGAGTCGAATCGTATCGAAAATTTCATGGCATTGCCCAAAATTTCGACTCGAATAGTATATTAAAACGGAAAAACTTGGCAGCACTGCATAGTTTTCGATGATTCTCGTCGTTTACTTATTTCAG
>NW_016166848.1:4915-13889 GCF_001687245.7 Rhagoletis zephyria | reverse complement strand
GGTCAGACCATCAAAAATTCCGACTTTACTTTTCCACATGCATTTTTGGACCACCCGAATGTACATATTCGTTTGAATACCCGTAAATAACAGTTTTGTAATGATAATAGTGTGATAATTTTGACGCGCCGTAAACACGTCAAAGTTCAATTTCACTTTCATGCTGGGCAACATGGAACTCTCGCATTCGGGGCATACATACACCATAATGCGCCACCAATAGCTGTCCGCCAACACACGCACGCAGTCGTACTCAACAACAAACGTGACATTGTTTACATCCGCCAGATAGACAAACTGCCGAATCGATGGACAGACGCTGATTTCGTCCCACACGGCGGCTATGAATTCATACACCTATAGAGCAATCAAATGGGTATTTTTGTACCGTTATAGAGGTGCTACTGCATTTAGGCTTAGTGATTTCAATGTGGCCGCCATAGTATGGTGGCCAATTGGTTTGCCGTCAATGGCAGTGGGCAATGGGCAATGGGCGATGGCAACGATAGCAAAGGTACATAATAAAAAGCCCATAATATATACACAGACCTACATACATACATATTTACATTAGACTGCATCACTCCCAATACAAAAAAAAAAAACGATCGGTACTGTGTTTCCCTTGGAATTATAAAATCTATTATATTTTAAGACTTCCACCAAATTGCGAGTGTCGTGTCGAAGCAAGTCGTTTTTCGAGAGTCGAATCGTATCGAAAATTTCATGGCATTGCCCAAAATTTCGACTCGAATAGTATATTAAAACGGAAAAACTTGGCAGCACTGCATAGTTTTCGATGATTCTCGTCGTTTACTTATTTCAGCACGATAGTAGACAATGCCAATGTTGCCGAGTCGTACAATATAGCCTAATTTACTACTTGCGCTGATAAAGATTTACGTGAGCTGGACCGATTTGGAAATTACCTCAAAAAATGCAGTTTTTTATGAATCAAAATAGTTTGAAAAAAAAAATCCCCCCAAATGACAAAACGGTTTAAACTTAAAAAATTTGCATAAAATATTTTTAAAAAATTTAAAAAAATTTTCAACGGGTTTTTGGTGCTGTTTTTTAACTTTTTTCAAAGATTGGTATAAGAAAAACTTGAATAACTGAACCTAAGCTATTCCGCTTTAGACTGTTGAGGTATCATTGGAAAGGGATTTTCTCACCTTTTTATTTCTTTGCTGATAAACTCATTCAAAGGATGAAAGAGAAAGGTAGGATGAACGAACGTTATTCAAAGTTGAATTAAGCCAAGTTTTTCGTAAATCAATCTTTGTAAAACGTCAAAAAACAGCTTCAAAAATCTCGTTATTACGATTCCGTTGAAAAGATTTTCAAATATTTTTATGCAGGTTTTTTAAGTTTAATCTGTCATCTGAGGGGATTTTTTTCAAAAAGTTCTTTAAGAGACTGTTTTTACTCATATAAGACTCAATTTTTGGAGGTATTTTCAAATCGGTGCAGCTCACGTAAATCTTAATATTTTCCGAAATATTTTGGTGGACTTCTTCAAATATAATAAATTTTGTAATCTCGCGGAAAACCGCAACTTTTTTTGGTAATGCAGTCTAATGTAAACACATACATATATTGCTTGCGGCCTTAAATGGAGCAAAAAAAATATGTCTCTTCACCTGCACTGCCTGCGCCGCATGGCTAGCTCACCTTCAGGTTGCTGCAATCTTGTGTATGTATGTATGTTGATTGTTCTTGTTTGTTTTATTTTTGTAAATAATGCCTACATTTTACAGCTACACATTTGTCTATATATATAATTTGTGGGCATACTGTCGTGCTTACGGCACGTGGCCCAAGTTGTATGGACTGGTTTGGTACTCGCACCCAGTTCTTCTCGTCGCCGCATACCGCTCCACAGGCTCGATTTAGTATTTCATGCCTAGTTGTTGTTGGCGTTCATATAAAAACGCGCCTGCGTTTGCGAAAGCGGTGTCCAAGCGCGTAATTATTCGCACTCGCATGCTTCGATCCGTTCTCCATTTGTGCGCCCAGACTGTTGGTGTGCAGCATCCGTATGACTGACTGCCGCTCTTTTCGCCATTGATGGGCGGACAAGCCAGCGACCGATGGAGTAGTGTTGACGTCAAAGGTGGTCGCCACCGTTTTTTTTTTTTTTTTTTCTAATTAAGGCCCTGGGTAGCATTCCTGCAGCCGAGAGGTTGAGGTAGACAACTTTGACGCGGTTGCCCACAAATGGTAGTGTTGTTGTTGTGGGGCAACCAGCGTGTAGCATTTGGTGGTACATATGTAAGAGAAATTGCAAAGCATTCACAGCAAAAAAATTGCGAAATTCGTGTGGGTTTGAAGCCTAACAGACTTTAGTCCAATGAAAACTATTTCGCGTCGCTAAAAAAATTACTTCTAATACAAATGTTGGGCGAACTTCTGAAACTTACTTGTCTAAATTACATGACGCGTACATAAATATTAGTGGGCTGCATGAATTCATTCAAACTTCTAGCCAAACAGAGTACAGTAGGTTTGAATATTTTACTTCACATACAAAACACTCAGCGTTTAGAATTTTGTAAGTTATGAATATGCATTTTGTTTTAAATTTTCTACCTTCAAATGGAGGAATGTGAATGAATGAATGGAAAACATTCAAATCATTCAAACTCATTTGGGTAAAGTTTTTTTCTACAAACAAGTTTTTTCGTATGTAATAAAAGCGCAGCAATACATACATACATACATATGTATGTTTTTACATATGTGCATAGAAAAAATATTTTTGGATATTCATACAAAAAATTGTCATTTATTTCAAATCAATTTATTTTCATTTTGTTTGAATTTTGTAATGTCGACACAAATATCAGAACACTCAAATTCAGAAAAAATTGAAGCCAAAATCATTCATTCGTTTTGTATATGAATAATTCATAAACCGTTTTGAATACATTCATGCAGCCCTCTAATACATATGTACTTATGTTTGTACATATTCAAATGTTGTTTCGTTCGTTGTTTTGTTTGCTGCTCGCCTCAATGGAAAAACATGATCCCACCGATTTGGTTTGCAAAATGTGGCAGCAATGAAAGCAGGAGCAGCAGAAGAGCGACAATGCCAAAGAGGTTTGCATTAGCAACTCGCGTTTGATTGGCGGCATTGTGGATGCCAAGTTGCGGTGGCACAAACCGCATGCACCAATACTTGACTGACATTATTGGCCTGGTTTGTTGTTAGGTTAATGTTTTATCTTATTGCCAGTGTGTGAATGTTGGTTGATGGATGGCTTCACATCGCTGAATGGAAAATTCGAAACTATTGGAAATTAATATGGAAACATACATATTTTTTTTTTTGACATACAAATGAATGTACCTATTAATTTTCACACTCACATCTCCATTTGAATGGATCGTATGGCGTATATGTATTAATTAATATGTGATATATTTTTAATTTTCCCAGATTTCTCACATCGAAAGTTAACAAACATAATCAAAACGAACGACCTCAATATTGCAATTTATTTACAACAATTGGAATCTAGAATTGCTGCTTAAACAAAAGGTGAGTAATTTCATTATAAGATTTTAGTTGTAAAATAATGTATTGGTAATGATATGGATTTGGTTTTTTATGCAATTACGTGATTTTAAATGCGTAGAACTTTAATTTAGAAAAACTTAAAGAAAAGTCACCGAGCAATTCACCGCGGTATAGATAAAAATTCTTTGCTCGTTCTCTAGCCATGCCTGCACATTAGCCTGCGCCTTAGTTGTATGGAGAAAATTTTTTGTGTTAAGCTTTTTGATGCAGAAATATTCCTTGAGCATCTATCATTATTATTTTTATATTAATCCATATTTACGTACTTATAATTTTTTTAGAACAAACTTTTTTTTATGGTATACTATACGAAAATCATGCTTTTTCTATCAGAGTACCGTGTTTTTTTTTCAAAAGCAATATTTGTTAAGTTAAAAAATATTTATTTTTTTTTTGAAATACTTAGAATGAAAATTTAGATAACACTGTGCAACAATTTTAGGGTTATGGAATGTAACGCGGAAGCGACCAACACAGATCGATAGTACTTGACGAGGATAACAAAACTCTTAAAGCGTGTTGAAAAGTCAGCTTGCTTTCAAAAGTTATAGCGGCTCAAAGTTTAACTTTTTCAGTGTACTTTTCTGCACCATTTTTTTCTTTTTCATAGGAACTCCTCAGAAAATTGTAGCATCATAAATGCATTGGGATAGATAAGGATATATATATATATATAGATGTGTTCAGGAAAGCGAGAGGAATTGATTTACCCCTCTATTATGAATTTTCATACGATAGACGATAAACGCTTGCAAGCGTATCGTATGAAATCAGTTCTCGTATTATCGTTTTCATACGTATGTGCAAGCTCTATCATAAGTAAAATTTTAGTTATCACGATGAAACTCATTTCACAGGTTGTTACTAGGAACGGTGCTGTTGGTATTGAAAAGGGGCGAAAGCGGTTAATAACCACGTATACTTTTCATATAACGGTCCTTCTTGAAAACCCCAAAAGACACATATATCGGCAATTAATAAAGCGAAGTTCTTCAAATTTATTAAGTAGGTTGATTTTAGGGCTTGACATCCGTTTCTGCATAAAGCTTGCAATGTGGGCGTGATCACGCCTAATTTGAATCAAATGTTTGTATCGCGAAAATCGCTTCATCAAATTTATCCAAACTCAATATGCACATTTCTCGCGAGTTTATCTCACTATTTTGTAAAAATTGGCAACAGCGGAAGAGACCACGCTCACTTTCCATATATTTTTTTCAGGTATTTTTTGTTTGACTTATTTTCAACACATCATACACATCATATTGATTACATACGTTGTATCTCACAATGCATATGAATAAAATTTTGTAATGAAAAATTTATTTTTTTAAATGCAAGGACCAAATTTTGAACGCCAATATCTTTTGAAAGCGAGCTAACTTTGCAAAACCCCTTTTATGGTTTTGCTATTCAAAATCGGTGCTATCGACATGTGTTGGTTTGTTTTTCCGTAAGAAAAATGTGTTGCACAGTGTAATAGGTCATTTAATGGGTTTTGGACAATATATATATTTTTTTTAATTATTCAACAAACAACACAAGTGCTAACAAATAATTCACCTCGAAAGGTTTCGATAATCGCCACACAAAAACCAAAAACAAAATACATGTAAATTTTGTTTTTGTACGGTAAGATCATAGGTTCAATTTATCCCAAAAAATAAGAAGAAAATGAGTTCCTATTAAAGTTTAACAATATCAATTCTTAACAAAATCTTGGCATAAGAAACGAAAGGCATCAATGGGCTTATAATATCCTGAAAGTCTTAAAGAAAGGCAAAAACTAATCTCCATCCCATCCATCAGCTTAACCTTGAATACAAAACCGAACATTTCTTTACAGCTGTAAAGCGTTGGTTATTTTGTAAGGTGCAACTTTTTTGGATGCAAACAATGGGCATATGATAAAAAATTGAGCTTAACTGCGACTCGATTTTCAATACAAATTCTTGAGATTGATCTCAATCCATCAGTGCAAAAATTGAGTCTGAGCTTAAGCTCAATTTTTATGCATGAGGTCCAATAAGTCCTTCCGTACAAATACTATTACATAAATATATCACCAAATATAAGCCAAATCGGACTATAAAAACGATAATTACATATATATGTATATCTCGCCAACAGACCCAGCGATCAGATCAAAAAGTAAGTAAGTAAACGTAATAGGCTGCGGTGCAAAATAGGTTACAATCTTCAATAAAACGGTTTTTAAAAGGCATTTGGAGCTGTATAAATAACTTGATTTTCTATTAATATTTTTAATTACTCCTTAAAGGTTCAAAAATGTTAGATAGGGCGTTTCTATATTAAGGTAGGTTAGGTTAGGTAAGGTGGCAGCCCCGTGTAACCGGGGCTCACTTAGACAATGTGGGATTGTCCTTTGTGATTTATCGATAAAACGCTCCGAGCCGATTATGTATTTACGAATTCGGCTAATCTCAATGCCGCAGAGCTCCTCGGGGCTATTTAGAAAGAGAGAGCCAAAGTACTTCAACCTTCGCCTCGCAAATGCTGAGCACTTAAGAAGGGAGTGTTGAGATGATTCCATTATATTAAGGTAACGATATGTACATACATATAGTGGTCCACAAAATAGTAGGAGTGCGATATTTTGGATATTTGTCTTTAGTTTATTTAATGTTTTTTTTTTTTTATAAAAATCAAGCCAAATAAATTCAGATTTCAATCTTTGTACACATATTTTAAAAATTCTGCGAATTTTCACCAAAATTTCAAACATTTTTATCAGCATTTTTAGAAAAAATTTTGGTATGCAGTTTTGTAGCCCATTTAATTCTAAAAAATCCCGTTAATTTTTCTAATTATTTTTTTTTGCTTGCAGTGTACCTTATATAAAAGAAAATTGTCGAACATATTTTGTATGGAAAAAACGTGAAACACCTTCAACCAAAAAAAAGTCTCCAAAATCAACAGGATTTTTTACAAATTTGAAACTTGCACTTCGTTATACTGAATGGGCTACGAAACTACATAGCAAATTTTTTTTTTAAAGATTCTCATTAAAAAGTTTGGAATTTTGGTAAAAATTTGCAGAATTTTTATAATTTTTGTACAAATTTTTAAATGTAAATTTATATGCAGTTTGTTGTATACCACCTAGACTTAAAAAAAAAATACACGTTAAATAAACGAAAGACAAATGCCAAAACTGGTCAAAATATCGCCCTCCTGTTATTTTGTCGACAACTGTACATATTTGTATTCATATTTGAATACAATCATACAAAAGGAAAATAATTCCTTATTAAATGATGAGTTGAATAAATATATTGTAGACCAGGCGACAGCAGTGAAAAGGCACAGGATCTCACAAAGGCTCCACGCTGTCGCAGCTTCGTGACATTTTGTCCTTTCAGCACTGAGCAAACAACATGAAAGTGCTCGTTCGTTCAGTGAAATGCCGCACACGCGCAAGCACACTGTGTACGATGGAATGGTTGGAGCTTGTATTTGCTGTTTGTAGACAAAATGGTCGCTAGGCGCCACAGTGTCGCGCCAGTGGAGATTTCGTGGCGGCTGGCTGCTGTGTGCGTGTGCTTCTTTAGCAAGCACTCAATTTTGCGCTTTTTGCAATGAATGTCAACGTGTGTGGGTAGCGATAGGTTCTGCGCTATTTTATAGGAATTACTTAGATTACTTTACGAGTGCTACGAATGTAAAATTTTTATGCTCTTCCACTCGTGGAAAGTAGTAGGACATTTAAGCGCCTGGGACAAATCGCCAATTGTGTATTATTGTGATCGCCAAACACTGCGTTGGCTGCGTTGCTTAGCTGGCGACCAATTAACCATTAGTGCCACCGGAATTTTTCCTCATTCATCGTAGACTGCCATTAATCAATTCGTCTTCAAGATAATCAGTGCCGGAAAAAAGTTGTAGCGCAAACGATAAGAAAAAAGGAAAAGAGCATTTTCATGTTTTACCGCTAAAGAATGCACGCATATTTACTTTCAGTTATGTGAATGGATATCCACGCTGCACGACCGTTGTTCCTCTAGAAACTGCCAGCAATATTGGCATCCTGGCGAGTGCTTCTCCATGTTGAAACATGGCTTCGCTTTTTTGAGCCATTTGCTGCTTGCTGACTTACAACTTTTTTTTGTACTGGATGCATTTTCAATAAATAAAAAAAAAATAACAAAATTTAGCTCGTTATCCTGTTGGCTTAGTTAGTCGAGAACATCCTTTCGCTGTGGGTGGCGGCCAGTGCTGAGTTGTCATTGAGTTGGCTGTTGAAAATTGGAAGTCACTTGTGCTAACCTTGGCGCTGTAACAGAATGTGGTAATTTTTTATTAATGTTGTTGTTGTTGTTGCTGTTGTTTTCAATGTTTGCAAATTAACTTAATCTCGCTGAAATCAGTTTGTTAGCATTAATTGCATTCTTCGAAGATTGCTTGTTGTCTGCGCTCGCAACGCTGCGGCATCCAGGCCCATTCAGCCTATATTTATATAAATATCGGTGGTGTACATAGGTACACACATACATACATACATATGTATGTGCAAGTATGGGCGCATCCTTTGCAGTGGGGGGGTTGCTAATTGAAAAGCCAAAGCCTAAATACCTAAGTACATACGTAGTATATAAATATGTATGTAAATACGTAACTCTGAATCTATGTACAGATAAGCATACATACATACATATTTACACAGTTTTTGGCATACACAGTATGTATATGGATTTACATATCCATAAGTATGTACATATGTAAGCTTTTGTTAATTTTTTCTCGCAGTCACATACATATGTATGTATTACTGCTGTCCTCCTCAAACTGTTTGGCCAGTGGGAAATTTCATAGTGGTTGCTGCTGCCTGTCGTGCGATTCTCCATATAATCCAACCCCATGGGGTGTGATTTTAACGCCTTATGCGAATAAGATGCCACACTCTTGTGTTGTTGGCAGCGCTGTACACCCACCCACCAGCTTGTGGACCACCACAAACTCAACCCAACGCACATCAGCTTGGCGGCAGCACATCATTCCACACAAATGCTTTTCACCCCGCTGTGGTCTTCTGTGCACTTCCTTTCGAGTTTACTTGACTTGGGTTTATGCTGCTTTTTCGAGCGCTTGTCAGTTCCTTTGAAAGCGTCTACGATGCGCAGCTTCCGATGGCGCATGCGCGCTTTTGCGTAAGCTGTGATGTTGTGCCGTCATCGTCATTGTCGCCGACGCAACTGCTGCCGCCACACAGCCATCATCAGCACCATCAGCACCACCACCACCACCACCACCAGCAAGTCCACCCCAGACCGGCAGACACAGAACGCTAACATCTTGTGGAATGGCTGAGCTTTGCCGCAGTGGAGCACGATGTGTCGCTGACGGAGCACATCATTCTAGGCCTAACCA
>NW_016166848.1:0-3890 GCF_001687245.7 Rhagoletis zephyria | reverse complement strand
AAAAGCTTAGTATCCAGCTCTTAAGAAAAGCAAAAACTCCATATAAAATGACGTACAAGAAATGGCTAAGAAATTTTCTTGAGTCAAATTTCCTTAAGGCAGTACGCAGTTCTTCAGAAATTTAGTACGCTTTCTACTACGGTTTTCTAAAGTTTTTTGTGAAAAACGAGCACAAGGCAACCCAGGTTTGCAACAGAAATATATGCCCGTTCCATTATTTCTTGAGGAAAGAGTGGGGCAACAGGCTGTGAGGTATAAAAAATGTCAAAATTCCTTGGACACACACGCGAAATAATGGCAATTTTTCCTGACCGTTTTCTTAAGAGCTGGATACTAAGCTAAAGAAAAGACTTTATATCAAATTTATTCGAGTCCTCTTTCCGGCTGTCGGAGTCACTGTGCACATTCGCCACTTGCGAAACCGAATATGCCGACGCATACAGATTAAACATACTCGCATGCCCATTAGATTTTCTGTTTGTAAGCAGATAAAAAAAGCACCATCAATATGCTGTACGTTTACAATTCTACATTTCTCTGTTAAATCTCTCCAATCTCTACGGGGGTTGTTTCACTGCCATTTCGTTTCCGTTATGTTGCGATTGTGATTTTTCAGAACTCAGTTTGTGGCATGGCGAGGCGAAAACGGATACAAGCAATACGAATCAACATTTACATTACTCAAGAGTGTGAGTAGGGTTTGCTGCCACCCTGCTGCCATGTGCCAGTGACGATTTTTCCAGTTCGCACAGCATCCATCCCCCAGATATGTTGTGAACCGGATTGAATTGAATCAAGCCGCATGAATTCGACGAGCATGTGTGTGTGTGGCTATGGGCTCAGGTGAGGGTGCCCGTGTGTATGTGTGTGTGTGTGTGTGCGTGTGCTTGTGAGCCGCTTCTCGAGATGAAGAAGGGGCATATATTTCTGTGCTATGCGTAATTTTCAGTTGTCGTGTAGATTCGGTGAAAGGAGGTCGACTCGCTGGCACACATAGATTAAACGAAGAGAGAAAAGTATTTTTTTTTGCATTCAAAAGTGATTAATTTGATTTTTTGGTGAAGTGCATGCTTCTTCAGCACTAGAAGTGGGAGTGGTCGCACTTCTCCAGATGCTGTGAACTATTGCACCTACAACTAACTGCTATACTTGGCTCATCCCGTAGAAAAGTGTGGATCAAAATGATTTCGAAAAGTAGAAAAAGTAAAAATGGAAAAAACAAGGCCTCTTTAAAAATCGATTTCATTTTCTTTGTTTCATTTGCAGCCATTTTTGAATGATTTCTGTACAGTGGAAAAATGTGTACATATATTCTTTTTTGCAGAAATCTATATTCTTGTCTATAAAACTGTGTACTTTTTCTAAGTGGCAGCAAAAAATTAATTTTCTCCGCCCTTTTTTTTAATTCAAGTGACCGAAGAATATCGATTTTGCCTTATTCTTTTCATTCTTCCAATCGTTTTTAGTAATTTGCTCTACATGTTTTCCTTGACTTGCTGCTAACGCTTTGGGCTTGGCCCGGCCACCAGATAGCCACACAGTCATTTAAATTATTTGTTCACACCGTGCTCTTTTATCTCGGCTTTCAGTTGTAATAAAAGAAAATAAACACTCGGAACTTATAATTTTTTAGAAAGCCAACTAATGACATTGCCTCTGGGCTATCTACATACATACACACATACATACAGATGCAGAACCCGAAACCGAAAAATTGCCTAGCTGGCAAAGTGTTGCCTGCGCGCCCCTCTTCCATTCAAGAGTTTCACTTCCAGTATAAATACTTAGAAAAAATATTGAATTAGAAAAGTGCTTCAATTGAAAATTGAGGCCTCTAAAGAGGGTTGTACGGATTCGTGGGTAGAGCGTAGTACCTACATGCATATACATACATATGTATATCAAATGAGAGGATATTGTAGCAAAATGCTCATCTCAAAGTGTGGAAAAGTAATCGAGGGGGTTGCTGGCGACTTGCCAACAACATTCGACTGTGGATGGGTTGGAATAAAAACTGTGGAAAAAAACCAAATTCGCAGGTTAAGTCAGCGCGGCATGCAAAATATGGCTAAATGATTTGCGTTCAATGAAACTATTGTGTTTCTTAACACTACAGTTCGGTTCGCGATTGTGAATATCTATCCATGAACCAATTCAAATGGTAGATATTTGATCTTCAAGAAGTTTGTGCAGTTTTATGGATGATGATGAGGGGATGTATGAATGTACAGTGTAGAACAAAAAATGTGCAAGTGGAATAATTTAAATTTCGTAGCACATACATTTTTTCGCTAACATCTATGTAGGTGTCTTGCATTGCCGCGACTTTGACGTTTCTGGTTATGCGCTGGACTTAGTCCTCGCCACATAAAACTCATTTCCAATGAAATTAATTGTCAGTATTTGGCACATCAGTATTTTCCACTTTATTCCACTCGACCCACGATTTTAGAATCATTGTCGTATGGTTCGGGTCATTGTCTTTTTGAAAGACCAATTTTATTAGCTTTTCCCATGGTAGCATTATGTATTCCAATTTTATTTTTGGGTTCAGCCTAGAAGGGGCTCGAACTTTAACATGCATACATGCGTTACTGAAGTATTTAAGTTCCTAAAACAAGCAATAACACACATTTTTTTATTAAAAAAAATGGGTACGCGGAGGAAAATGTTCTAAGATTGTGTTCCATTTGCAAATGTTTTGTCCAACACTGTATGTGGGGCTTATACTGCGAGCAGTAGGTGTCAAAAAAATGTTCTCAACCAATGCCTAGAAAATATGTACTGTACATAATAACTAACCTAACCTATTTTATGGCCTTAAAAGAACTTATTTATTGAGTAGAAAATTCTCCCATTTGGAACATTTTTTAATCCAATTTTATTTCGGTGGGCATTTGAAATTTTCTGTTTAAATAATACGTAAAAAAATTGTTTTTATTAAAAATGTTATAACAATTGAACCGTTTGAGACAAGATTTTTTCCAGGCATATTCTTGTAGGACATTAAGTTCTCTAAAAAAATGACCTTGAAGTCCTTGTCCAAAAATTCAACAGATCTTTAGAACATTTTTGGGTATGCAGTTTTATAGCCCATACAGTTTTAGTCAAATGAAGTGCAAGTTTCAAGTAATAGTCAATAAATAAACACATACTATACAAAAAAATGGTTTTTTAATATTTTTTTTGGTTACAGCTTTTGCGATTTTTTTATTTAGGGTGATCCATATAGACTTTGTTTTTTTAATAAAACACTAAAGCAGAACTGGATGTCGGAATCCTCGTTATTACCCGAAAGAACTATTTTATATCTCATATGATCTTATTGAAGCCCGTGATGTCACAACATTTGGTTATCGTGTGATATCACACTTCTGGATTGTTTTCTTTGAGATTATGTACAGTAATAAGTGTTCATCGATAAGCCAGCTATGATTCAAAACTTGGAAGCCAACATTTCTACTGAAAAGATTAATTGATTATATCTTATTGTACTAATGTTTATACGTTTAATAAATTGAAAAGAAATGAAAATTGCAACTTCAAAATGGACCACCTACAGCGTAGTCGCGGCCAACATTTTTGAATAAAATTATTTTTAAAAAGTAAATGTCAGAGAATGTTGTTTCGGGTACTAATAAAAAAACAAGGTCTAGATGGATCACCCTATAAAACAAGTGGAGTTCATAAAAACTTGCTTTGATTTTTTGAAATTTCGTTACGAACGTTCTTCCGCATTTTATTTCGTAAGAAATGCATGTCTACATGGAAATCAGGGATCGAACACAGGTCCTACGGAATGGTAGACGCAGCGCCCACATATTCCACACATATTCCAATGCTAATCCATAAAAAATGCGTTCCCTCAAACCATACACAGTGGTGGAAAA
>NW_016166847.1:19551-23036 GCF_001687245.7 Rhagoletis zephyria | reverse complement strand
TTTCCCGTTGGTTTCATCCCATCCCGATTTTGACTGTCGCATAGTGTTAGGGGGACTATTTGCATATAAGCGCAAGACGCCGCCATTCCTAGATTTACATATTTTCTTTTTCGATGGTCATCTTATTGCCTTTTTATAATCAAGACGTTGCCATTTTTAACTTTAATTTCTTTTTCGATGGTCATCTTATTGCCTTTTTATAATCAGGCAATATTAAAAAAGAATTTTTCGCCATCGAATAAACAGTGAGTTAGGTATTTGCAATTATTTTTATTTGCAAATAGCTTACGTATAAACGTAGTAATAGATATGTACATTGTACATCCATCTATATACATACATATGTATGCATAATACGCGAAAGCTTTTTAGTCATATCATCAGATCTGTAATGTTAGTTAGTTAGCTTCTTATTTTTTCAAAAATAGTTGCCAGCTGATAAAAAATTTACTTCAAAAAATTTTTAAGTTAAATCAATTATTACACTAGATAGATATGAGTATCGACCGAAATGGTTTTGAAAAGGCTTTAATTAAGAAAACACATATGTAGGAAGGTTGACACCTGTTTCAAAGTGCAAGTTCAACTTAAATAAAGGCAGAAAATGGAAATGTATATCCGTATATGGATGTCAGACGAACGAGGTTGTGGTTTGAAAATATTTTGAATAGGGTTGCCACCTGTTTCAAAATTAGAATTTAAATAAAGTATGCATGAGTTAAATGGAGTATTAAAATATTACGTGAAGCGAAGGTGGTAAGATATTTTTAGTTTAAATATTTATTTTATTAAACACCGTTGCCACCTAGTGAAAACGTAAACTCAAATTATTTAATAAGTTAAAGCAATCATTTAAAATATGGGTATCAAATGAAATGGGTTTAAAAAGGCTTTATTTCTGAACTGTATTTAGGAGCGTTGTCACGTATTTAAGAAATCAAATTTGACTTACTTCATCAGGCACATGAAATATTTAAGTATCACTATATCAGACGCAAGATATCGNTTAAATAAAGTATGCATGAGTTAAATGGAGTATTAAAATATTACGTGAAGCGAAGGTGGTAAGATATTTTTAGTTTAAATATTTATTTTATTAAACACCGTTGCCACCTAGTGAAAACGTAAACTCAAATTATTTAATAAGTTACAGCAATCATTTAAAATATGGGTATCAAATGAAATGGGTTTAAAAAGGCTTTATTTCTGAACTGTATTTAGGAGCGTTGTCACGTATTTAAGAAATCAAATTTGACTTAGTTCATCAGGCACATGAAATATGTAGGTATCACTATATCAGACGCAAGATATCTGTTTATTTCTAAACTATATTTAGNTTTAAGTTAAATCAATTATTACACTAGATAGATATGAGTATCGACCGAAATGGTTTTGAAAAGGCTTTAATTAAGAAAACACATATGTAGGAAGGTTGACACCTGTTTCAAAGTGCAAGTTCAACTTAAATAAAGGCAGAAAATGGAAATGTATATCCGTATATGGATGTCAGACGAACGAGGTTGTGGTTTGAAAATATTTTGAATAGGGTTGCCACCTGTTTCAAAATTAGAATTTAAATAAAGTATGCATGAGTTAAATGGAGTATTAAAATATTACGTGAAGGGAAGGTGGTAAGATATATTTAGTTTAAATATTTATTTTATTAAACACCGTTGCCACCTAGTGAAAACGTAAACTCAAAT
Organism: Rhagoletis zephyria; assembly: GCF_001687245.7. Taxonomy (NCBI): domain Eukaryota; kingdom Metazoa; phylum Arthropoda; class Insecta; order Diptera; family Tephritidae; genus Rhagoletis; species Rhagoletis zephyria. The sequence continues at coordinate 21,333 of NW_016166847.1, read as the reverse complement.
TATTTAATAAGTTAAAGCAATCATTTAAAATATGGGTATCAAATGAAATGGGTTTAAAAAGGCTTTATTTCTGAACTGTATTTAGGAGCGTTGTCACGTATTTAAGAAATCAAATTTGACTTACTTCATCAGGCACATGAAATATTTAAGTATCACTATATCAGACGCAAGATATCGGTTTATTTCTAAACTATATTTAGGTTTCCAGCTCTGTCAGAAGTCTTATAGGGAAATTACATGAGGCGATTTTTTAGGCGATTTTTAGTTGAAAGCAACAATTGCCTGGTGTAAACGGCCTTTCAACTAATCGCCTGTGAAAGTTGAATCATGTAAATTCCCTATAAGCTAACTTATGCATAAATCCGAACACGAAGATAATGCGAAGAAAAATACTAATACGGCGACCTAGGCTTATATAAAGGTAATACAAATTTCTGCAGTATGAAAGGAAATAAAAACGAATCGAAATAATGATACTCGCCATGGCATATATCTATTTATAAGCTGATGTTATATATGATTAAAGTTCATGTGGATCTGCTTCTCTATTGCTAAGTATTAATATTTTGCAATTCATATTGATTTATTAAAATCAACTAAATACAATCAAAACGAATATTTCATGTACCGTTTTTAACTTGAATGTGATCTTAATAATATCACGTATTCTACGTTTAAGCTTGGCGGANAAATCAACTAAATACAATCAAAACGAATATTTCATGTACCGTTTTTAACTTGAATGTGATCTTAATAATATCACGTATTCTACGTTTAAGCTTAGCGGCTGTGACTCCGACACAGCCTGCAGGTCCAGACGAAGGCGCTGGACTGATCCTTTTTTGTTTACTGATTTGCGGTATATATATTATGCCAGTGATATAGAAGTTTTTCTTGTTTCTAGAACATAAAGTATACTCCGGTGGTGTAAAATATATTTTCAAAATTGGCATAAATATATTTTATAAACATTTTTCATGTGAAAAGTACAAAATGATCCGAGGAATAAAATTTGAAATTTATTCAGACTAAAAACATGACACAAAAAAAAGGAAGGTAGTTTCATTTAATAACATTCGTTGTTGTTGTTAACCATTTGACTTTTAATAAAATTATTCTGCCTTAAGGCGCTGGCCCAATGCAGGCTTGCTTTGCACGCCTTACTTAAGGTATTGGCCCAATGCAGGCTTGCTTTGCTTGCCTCGCTTTGAGAACTGTCAAAAGTTATTTGGAATATACTAAAACGTATGAAGGCTAGCCAAATGGCAGCTTTGCCTCACTTGCTTTAAGCGCCTCAAAGTTTCAAATAGGCAAATGTTTTATTTGAAAGCGCATTGTAGGCTTTTGACAAAAAGGTATGTTCCCGTTCTAAATGAATTCAAACTGCTGGGCCCTTTTATAAACAAAAATTTGCTTACGTAATTAAAAAAAATATATATATAATATGAGTAATTCAAAGTTTAATAAAAATGATTATATGTTCCATATTTATATTTAACATATCGCTGGCTGAAAAGTTGCTAAGTCCATTTTTACAAATTTTACAGGAACTTTGAATACAACATTTTGCGTGTTTAAAGCAAAGCAAAACTCCATACGAATCATAAGGATTCGATCTTTATTAAAATATTTCGTATTATTTTGGCCTTATAGGATTTTCGGGACCTCTTCTGGACTTAGAAAATTTGCCTTCCATTGCATATAAATGAGAAAAAATAAAACCTCCATAACATATTTAAAATACTTCGAGAGATTTTCTATCCTTCCAGAGATATGTATTAA